>NC_140204.1:1287872-1475372 GCF_965226575.1 Pagrus pagrus
TCACATCTGACTACAGATAGTTGATTTGTAATTTAACAGCTCTTTGTGTTTATTAATGTTTCTTCAATCTTTTTTAAGCACTTCATGGAAAAACAGTTTAAAATAAATAATGTTTTTGCTAATTGCCTCTTCAGATACGATCCTGCAGTGAAACAGTCATTTACATTAATTAAACATTTCTTCAGTTACTGATAAACATCAAACCAGTGAACTCATCATCTGGCTCAGCTCGTCTGAAAACCGGAACATCTGGGTCACATTTTGTGTTTTGGTTAAAAAAAAATAAACCACCTTTCAGAACCGAACACTGAAGCTGAGAGTTCTGGTCCAGAAGAACCCGGTGTGGTACTGTTACCGGTCCTGTCGATGTAAACATCTTAAATCTGCGTTAATTTAACTCTTACCTGTCAAAACGCTCATCCGTCACTCAGCTCATTGTCAAATCCGTTGCCATGGTTTCCCGTTTCCCGCTCACATATTCATTCCGTCCTCGTGCGGCGGATCGATCCGGTACCGACGGTCTCGTGCGGGAGCGGCGGGGATGTGTGTGTGTGTGTGTGTGTGCTCCAACCGCCACCCCGCGCGCCCCCGCCCCTCGCCGTGAAGCGGCCGCGTGCTGCTGCTGTTGCTGACGTAGACGCCACGTGACGTGTCAGTCCTGATGTGGAGATGATGGCTGAGCAGAGGGGGCAGGTGAGGGGGCGTGGCCAGGGGGTCAATCCCGCGTAAGTAATCGAGTAACAGTTACTATGACATCACTGTGAAAATACTCTGTGTACCAATAGACTGTAATCTGAAGAGTAACTAGTAACTACAGCTGACACACATGTAGTGGAGTAAAAGTACAATATTTGCCTCTGGAGTACAAGTACACTCAAGTAAAGTACAAATACTTTAAGTTAATGTAGTGTTGTAAAAAGTCATACTCTATATGGTGTTAAAATATTACTTTGAAGTTAAAGTCTCCCATATGAAGAGTACTCGAGTACAAGTCTTAAAGTATCTGACATTAAATGTACTTAAGTATCAAAAGAACAAGTAAAAGTAAATGTTACATATGTTAACATGTATTTTTATGATGATCAGAATCAGGGTTTTTTAAATATATTCATGTTTTTTATCCAATTTCCATAATAATTGTTTTAATTTACTTTGGCTGTGATGCAGCATGTAATCTGTAAAGTAACTAAAGTTATCAGATACATGTAGTGGAGTAAAAAGTACAATGTGTGTCTCCTCCATGGAGAGAGGAAGTATAAAGTGGCAGGAAATGGAAATACTCAAGTACAAGTACCTCAAAACTGTATTTACAGTACAGTACTTGAGTAAATGTACTTAGTTACATGTCACCACTTCATCAGGTGAAAACTGCCTTATAAGAGTTGCAGTGCTGACTCGTGACCACTGGAGGGCGCCAACAGCCTGTAGAGAGTTTGACAGCTGTGTGCTCATGTACAGTGATGGAATGTAACTGAGTACATTTACTCAAGTACTGTACTTAAGTTCAAATTTTAAGGCAGCCTTCTTGTATTTTACTTGAGTATTTCCATTTTCTGTTACTTCAAACTTCCACTTGTCTACAGTTTAGAGGTAAATATTGTACTTTTTACTCCACTACATGTATTTGATTAGTTTAGGTACTAGTAACTTTACAGATTACATGCTGCATCAGAGCCAAAGTAGGATTTTTTTAATTAATTGATTTATATATCATTTACTTGTACTTTTGATACTTAAGTACATTTAACATCATATACTACTTTTACTCGAGTACTCTTCATATGGGAGACTTTAACTTTTACCAGTCATATTTTAACAGCATAACTTTGTTTGTTTTACAACAATAATAGTCCTGCTACTATTACTTATCAGTGATGTAATGTAACTAACTACATTTACTTAAATACAATTTTGACCTACTTGTACTTTACTTGAGTATTTACATTTTCTGTTACTTTATACTTCCTCCTACTTTAAACATTGTACTTTTTACTCCACTAACATGTATTTGATTAATTTAGTTACTAGTTACTTTACAGATTACATGCTGCATCAGAGCCAGGGGAGTGTATTTTATGAGTAAATGTATTTTATCATCAGATAAAACTCTGATCATCAGTCACATGTAGGTTTGTATTATGTACTCGTACTCGAGATACTCGATTACATTTCCTGTCAGACACTTGTTGATGATGTTGTCATGTGAGAATAGAGCTGCTGTTACCATGGCAACACGACCTTGAACAAACTCATGGGTCCACTTGTTGCCTGGCAACAGCAGCCTGTTGATGAGGGGAGCAGGAAGTGCTCAGTGATGATGAAGGTGATGAAGCTGAGGGACAGACTGACGCCATGTTGTTTGTTTGTTTGCTTGTTTGTTTATTGACTCCATGCACAACGAGGGAACATTAACGTGCACAGCCATGTGTGCTACTCAGAGTCAGCTCACACCGAGCTGCTGTGTTCATCTGTACACTGCAGACACCAGGACACGTATCCCACAATGCATCTGTGTGCCGGTCATAGAAAAGTGACATCATTGCACATCGACGGCCGTAGAAATGTGGCTCCTCTACAAATATACACACTCTGATAGAAACAAGGCCGAGCATAGAAAAATAGAGATATGATACAAACATAGAAATGTGACATAAAAAGATCTGAGTCAACAGAAGCACGACATTCTGACGTCACCACGCACGTTCGTCACTGTCACGTCCTCATGCAGAAAGTCTGAAACATTATTTTACATCCTTCAGGTTGACGGACTGCTCCTTTAAAGTCCACAGCTGCTCACGTGACCGCAGACAGCCAATCAGAGTCCAGAGCGGCTGCTCTTCATCTCCGCCTCCTCTTCCTCAGCTCCCACCGCACCGTCGCTGCGCATGCGCCCTGAGAGGAGCCACGGCGGGACTTTAAAGTCCTCTCTAAACACCTTCAGTGTGACGTCACATTAAACGTCTCTCCGACGTTTCCGGTTGACGGTTCAAATCCTGAACTTAACTGGTCTCCACAGCAGCCTCAGCGGCCAATCAGCGCCGCCGCTCACACGCCGGGCGCGTTCAGGGCCAGAGAGTAGGCGGCCATCATCTGTGCGCGCAGCTGCTGCTTCACGTGCACGCGCCCGTGCCTCTTCCTCTCGTCGCTGCGCGCGAAGCGCTTCCCACACACATCGCAGGAGAAGGGCTTCTCCCCGGTGTGCGTGCGCGTGTGCGTGGTCAGGTGGTCGCTGCGGCTGAAGCTGCGCGCGCAGATGGTGCACTGGAAGGGCTTCTGTCCCGTGTGGATGCGCACGTGCCTGTTGAGCTCGTCGGAGCGCGAGAAGCGGCGCTCGCAGCCCTGCACGCTGCACGGGAACGGCTTCAGCTTCGGCCCGCTCCTCGCGGGAGCTCTCCTGCCCCCGCGAGACACCTTAGGAGCGCCTGTCGCGTGCACGTTGCTGATGTTGACTATCGGGAACGCGCCCTGCAGGAGGGAGGAGAGCAGGTGCGCGTCCAGGGTGGAGGGGAGGGTGGAGGGGGGGAAGAGAGGGCTGCTCCCGCTCTGCACGAGCTCCGTCTTCACTACCGGCCTGCTGATGACGTAGCTGCCGGGGTCTCCCCCGGTGCCCGGGGCCGCCAGGCTCTTCAGCCAGTCCTCCAGCCCCAGGGGCTCCTGCTTCACCTCACAGCCGGCCTTCAGCTCGCTCTGGCCGGCCTCGGAGCTCAGCAGAGAGTCGATGAACTCCGCCACATCCACCTGTTGCTCCAGAGCGGACAGCGGGAGGAGAGAGTCGGCGCTGGCCAGGAACAGAGCATCGTTCCCGGCCACTGAAGAGTGTCCACACCCGCTGCCGCAGCTGGAGCTCACAAACTCGCTCTTCACCACCACCGGCTGACACACCGCGGCGGGAGGCAGCTGCTGGGCCGCGGCCAGAGGAGGAGGGAGGCTGGAGTCAGCAGCCGGAGCGAAGAGCGGGGCTGAGGTGGAGGCTGCAGCCGGGGAGGGCGCTGCAGGGGCCGGGCTGGACTCCCGCAGGGAGCCGGTGTCGCCCTGCTGCTCCATCTCGGTGCAGATCCCGACGATCTCCGTGATCATGTTGAGGATCGCGTCCGCGGTGCTGCTGAGCCCCGCGGCGGCGGCAGGGACCGGCTCCGGCTCGGTGAAGAAGCTGCCGGTGTAGCCGAGTGAGGGAGAGAGCGTGTCCGAGGAGCAGTCACTGAAGTCGGAGAAGAAGTCTGAGTCAGAGGCGTCAGTGCCCGGAGAGAAGACTGAGGAGGAGGAGGAGGAGGAGGAGGAGGTGTTATTGTTGTTGCATAATGCCTCAGCTGCACTCACACAGTCAACATGATCCAGTTATCAGTGATAATCAGTGTATTTACACATGAATCAATAAACAGTATCGATCAGCTGTTCTTGTTGTTGTTCTTACCTTGACAGAAAGGTGATCCTACGTCACTGTCGGCTCCGTCGCTGGGGCTCGAGCCCACACTGTCCACCCAGGCGCTGCACGCGTCCTCAAACTCAGACATGAAGCTGTCGTCGCGCTCCAGAAGCATTGCGTGAAGTGTTGCGGGTGTTTCGGGGATTCCCCTCGCGCTGTCAGGTTATAGTCCCGTTATTAATCCGTGAGCTCGCGCTGCGGTCCGTTAGTCCGCTCGGTGATGCTGTGGATGCTGGGCTCCCTCCGCGCGCTGCCCGTTTTATACTCTCCGTCTCCTAGGTAACTCCCGGCCCGGCCTTATTGGTCTGCACCGGCGCGAGGGATTCCCCCCGCCGCGAGCTTCGTAGCAGCCCAAACATGGGCTGCATCCGGCTGTGACGGCGGGTATCCCCATACCATAAAAGGACAGGCGGGAGAGCGACGTCGAGCCGAGAGGAGAGCGGGGTTTCCTTCACTGCGGCAACCGAGAGATTATACAACCAGCCCGGGTTCACACAGGACGGAGAGCTGCGCTGCTCCAGATCCCATTCACAAAAACACCAACTTTACTCCTCTTCATCACCGCTCGGCAGGTTTTAACGTACATCTACAAGTCGAGATATTTTCTGAAACTTTAGATGCCGATCTACAATTCGGCAAAAATAACAACACACATATTAACACATATAATAATACAGCTAACCTGCCATGGCAGAGGGCTGGCCTCTGTGAAAGCCTGTCTGAAACACTCATAGGGCCTGAAAACGATCAGATCTGCATGTTTTTGTGCATTAACACCTGTTTGATTCGAGGTTTTGTCTTCATCAAATGTTGCTTTTGCAGGATGAAAGACGAGACTGTCATGGCTGACTTACACAACAGCAGATCGGTCCTCACACTGAGCTCATGAGCCTCAGCGTGGACCCGCTGTGGTCCTGCTCTGATGGTTTCTGTGCAGAAACAGACGCCGAGGCTCGTGTTTGTGTCGCACTCTCAGCTTCAGCACCACGGACAGCGCTGCAGTGCTGCAGAGAGGGCGAGAGACATAAGGAGAGAGCAGAGACACAGAGAGAGAGAGATTATTACATGTTACTGGCCCACATGTGACATCCTGCACATCAATGTTCAGCTGCTGTCGCCATGGAGACGGGAGATGTTATATAAAAAGGAGCAGAAATAGACGCTGCTCGTTTCTTCAGCTTTTACATGTGTAACCGTCTGTTTGGACACAGAAAGTAACCGAGTACATTTACTCAGACAGGCTCCTGTGCTGAAGTACGAATGTTTGGATAATAGAGTTTCCTGCTTCGTTTGACTGCACAGTGTGATGATACACACTAATGAAACATCAGCGCTCACACAGTCTGTCTTCCTCCAGGAAAAGGACGGGAACATTTCTATTATACACTAAATCAAACTTCCCAAACTGAAGATGACGCCGCCCCATTCGGAAAATCTTCTGCGGCGCCACTCAAACTTTTAATCTCGACTGTGTTCCCGTCATTGACACGATGTACATGATCAAGATGTGTGGAATAAATGTGTCCTCCTGGCAGGACAACAAGAACACAGACCAGCAACTCGTAATGTAACTACCATGTTTTATCAGCACTGATTACTTTTTAACTTTAAACATTTAATGTCGATTTCAAAGTCAAACTCTCGGCCCACGCTTTGGGAATCACTGGACTGGACGATTGAATAAATCACATTTTGTCTCGTGTTGTGTTCGCAGCAGCAGAGCCAACGATAAGTTACCAGTTTACTCTCACTTGTAATGTGTTCCCAGTGGTAGAGGAGGTAGAATATACAATATAATTAATAGAATATAAGAATAGAGCACTTTACTCAGGATCAGTCAGACGTCTGCACGGAGCCCAAAAGACAATGAACGACCACCCAGCTGCAGTCTGTTCACCCGCTGCCACGTGGCAGGAGATCCAGACTGCAGCTCCGCTCCTCGACTGTCAGACTCCTGAACACATCCTCTACACACACCATGAGAAACATCTTTTCTTTTGTAGCATAAAGGGACTAAAACTTGCATTTCCTTGTACAACCCTGTGTTGTAAAATGACAAATACATTCGGTCACCATCCCAAAGCGTCAGTTATTGAAGTGGGAGACCCAAAAATCACATTTTCTTACAAATGGGACCTTTAAGTATCAAAAGTACAAGAAAAACTAAACTGATTCATATATTTCCATGTGTGTACATACTGTATACTACGGGTCGACTGATTATCGTCCTGGCCAATTTTTAGTTCAGATATTCAGTATTTCTAACTTCGACACAAAACCGTGAAAAAGATCAGTATTTGATACCACAGAGGGAAATCACCACAGCACTGAGGACATGAAATATAATGAACAGAATAAGGCTTGTGGACGGTGTCACAGCAGCATCTAACTTTATTTACTGGTGGAGGATTAAATATCATCAGGTCTGCAGGTGTTTGGTCACAGACTGACCTGAAGTTGACCTGATGGTGGCGCTACATGAAAAGTCATCAGTTATTTCAGCTGCATCAATATTTCCATCCACAGAGCAAAAGCAACATGTTGAAGGTTATCAGTCGATAACAGCTGAAAGATGACGCTGATTTAAAAACTCCACACAAACAAATAAACAACAAGAAGAAACACAAGACTTCAGAGGTTTTCCTCTTAACTTCAAGACACAAGTGTTCTTGAGCAGCATCTAGTGGCCGGTGGAGGAACTGCAGCTTCTAGTCTGTCAGCATTAACAGTTGTTTATTCATATTTTGCTCGGCCTGGACGAGGACATCATCCTCAGCGGCCAAGTTCAGGTGCTTCTGACGCACCCGGACGGACAGAAATAACCATGTGACCAATCAGACGACCGGGCTGTCGACGTGACGACCGAGAGCCCTCGCACATGAGCGTGAGCGAGGACCATCAGGACGCAAGGATGATGGAAGTATGTGAGCGTGCGAGGTAAGAGACACTGTTGCCATGGCGCCGAGCTGCCTTCTGTTCCCTCCACCTGTTAGAAACCACACACACACACACACACACACACACACACACACACACACACACACACGCACACACACAGCTACTTTAGTGTGTGTGTCGTCAGGATCTGTGGCCTTCAGTGTCTGTCGTCTCCAGACTGACTCACTGGCGGTCAGCTGTTTACAGGAGTCCTGCAGCTCGTCAGACTCGTTGATGCATCAGAGCCGAAAATATCCTCTTTTCTATTGCACACATTCTTCTCTGTCAAACCCTGCTGCCTACGTTACCCACAATGCACCTGCAGACAGCTCGATGCTGGCAGCAGAGGTCTGCTCAGATCACTTCTTCTGACTCCTCACCAACACATTTGTTTCAGTCACTCGAGGCAGTTTGTCAGACTGACAGACGCTCCAGGATGTTTAGCTGAAGAACATCAGTGGAAGATCTTCACAACATCTGGAGACACGCTGAGGATGAGTGAAGTTAATGTCAAACACACAAAATCCTCTGATGTCCACTAGATGCTGCTCAAGAGCACCGACTTTAATGAAAACTTCTTCAAACTAAATGTTTGTGGACTATGAAAGTTGGAGGAGACATCAACATGGAGGGAGGAGATGATGACTTGATGAACTGTTCCTTTAAGCAGAAGGGAGCTGATGACCCTGATGATGTCACAGTGATGTCATTGAGGGGTCGTCTCTGATCCTGGAGACCGACAGAGAAACACTCAGCGTCAGGGCGGCCGTCTCCTTTAAGGTTGCCATGGCAGCCGGTGACATGCAGCCTGATAACATCAAGGCTGGTCGACCAAGATAAACACACACACACACGGTCAGGGTGAGGACACACACACACACCAGCAGTAACAACACACACACACCTGACCTCCGACCTCTCCAAGGCCTCCGTGTGTCTGAGGGATTAAAACCAGGCGGCTCGGCCTCCGTCTGCACTTCACCAGCACCATGTTCACTCACCTCCTCTCCTCTCTGCCTGCCCTGCTCTCTCCTCTCCCTCCAGCCTTCCTCCTCCTCCTCTTCATCGTCGCAGCAGTCGTCTTCTTCCTGATCAAACCCCGGTCCGGTCCTGGATCCAGACCTCGGTCCTCCATCCCCTGCCTGCCCCGGCTCCCGGTCCTGGGCAGCCTGCCCTGGCTGGGAGGAGGCCTCCCTCCTCACCTCCTCTTCAGCCAGCTGGCCCACAGGTGAGAACCGAGCCTCCTCCAGGGTTTCATGGTTCTGATCCTGGAGGAGGAGGAGAGCGGACGGGAAGCTCCTGAAGGTCCGATCATGTGCCCGAGCTCGTTAATGTTAGAGGTCCAAACTGTTTGTAACAACTCAACATTACTTGTTTTTATTTGAGGAACTTGTAAATGATTTGAAAAACTTCTTTATGTCTACAAGAACTTTTTATGGTTCAGAAGAACTTAAATGTTTTGAAAAACTTGTGATGGTTTTGAAGAAGTTGTTAATGTCTGGAAGAACTTTTTATTAATTTGATTTTGTTTTTGTTTGTTTTCTTGAGGAACTTTTTAATATTTGAAATAACTTCTCAGTGTTTAGAAAAACTCGTTAATGTTGTAAATACTTGTCCTAAAGAAGTAAAGGACTAAGAATCAGAAGTATTCTTGTAGTTTCTGTCTGATGACGTCTTTTACTTGCTTCCTGTACGAAC
Organism: Pagrus pagrus; assembly: GCF_965226575.1. Taxonomy (NCBI): domain Eukaryota; kingdom Metazoa; phylum Chordata; class Actinopteri; order Spariformes; family Sparidae; genus Pagrus; species Pagrus pagrus. Next base: position 1,296,931 of record NC_140204.1, read on the forward strand.
AACGTAAATGCTGCTGTTAAACAGTGAGTGCATGGTTCATCTGTCTGAGCTGGACCCTGCTGTGTCTCAGGTACGGGCCTCTGTTCGCTCTGTTCCTCGGGCCTCACTACACTGTGGTGATTAACGACCATCAACACGCCAGAGAGGTCCTCCTGCAGAGGGGGCGGGACTTCGCTGGACGGCCGAGCATGGTGAGATACTGAGCGTCTTCTCTGGCAGCACCATGTCTCTGTGAGGAGAAACTGTATGTGACCACGTTTATCTGCAGGTGACGACCGACCTGCTGACCAGAGGAGGTAAAGACATCGCCTTTTCAGACTACTCTCCTCTCTGGAAGTCGCACCGCCGCCTCGTCCACAACTCCTTCACTCTGTTCGGAGAGGGAAGCAGCCGACTGCAGGACATCGGTACTGATCCAATCAATCACACCAACACCAGACAAACCAACACTTGTAACTGGTCACACTCACAGGTGCTGGTTCTGGTTCTGGTCCTTCACGCTCCTCAGATTACTGAACCTATTTACAGTTATTGATGAACAAATATACATAAATACGCAGCACAGCTCTTGAACCTGCGTCAGAGTGACTGAAGCATCAAAGACGTAAACACAGAGTCCACCTCTCCTCATCCAGCTGTTCTGCCCTGTCGGATCAGAACCGCCAAACTAAAACAATTAATGTGAAACATTTATCATCCAGTACATCAGAGCTGACAGCTGATAGAGGAAAATATATCTGTGTGGACAAGTTATTGATTCAAGCTCATGAATTATAAAATCTAGACGGTTGAAGACGACATTGATCCACAGTATTAATACCTCTGAATAATTAACACGACAGACTGAACGACCTGTCTGGAGACGCTGTATCGTCTACAGTGATATGAAATATGATTGAAGCAGATGATTAATGATGACTTGCAAACCACTAATGTCTAGTTTCCCTTCATTTAGACTTTAAAGGCAGATAAAACAGATTAAAGGTGGAAATTAAGTCAAAAAATCTAAATGTACAACTTGATTAAGTGTTGATAAAACCTCTCAACACCTTCAGCAGATCATTAATGGATCACTTACCCTTAAATTTAACTTAGCTTTGGTTTTTACCTTTTTGTAATGAATGGACAGATTCATGGAGAACACCTGGATCTGATGGTGGGCTGTGTTTTGTTTTTTAAATTAGGGAGTTTAAATGTTGTTTTAATGGATTCTTGTTTCATAGAGATATGAAACCTGAACTTAGGAGTCAGTGTGTGTGTGTGTGTGTGTGCGTGTGTGTGTGTGTGTGCTTACCTGAGCAGGTTGAAGCTCGTTTTCATCCTGGACTTTATATTTTCACCTGAGTTCAGACAGGAAGTGTCAGTTTTCTTTTCTGACTGTGAACAAACTTTAACACAGGCTGTTCTTTCAGCAGCTGAGCACAGGCCGCCATTTTGAGTCGAATCTCCGGCTGGGGGCGGGGCTTAAACTGCAAGGTGAACTGGTGGGCGTGTCCAACCGAAACAGTTTTTTATTTCCACTTAAAAAAAACAAAAAACTTTATGTATAAAAAACGAACAGTAACTTTAATAAAAACATGTTCAACTGCAGAGAAAAGTTTGAAAACGTTGCAGGTTGATGTGAATGTTTTTATGTGAACTAAATGATTTCTGTTACAGGAGGATCTTCTTGAAGTGACACATGAAATATAAATTAAATGACGTCACATTAACATTAACCTGATGACCACCAATTATTATCATCATCATAAACTATAAATATATATATATATTTACAGAACAAAAGGACAAAAAATAGCTTAAATTATGGATTTATTTAGTTGTTAAAGAAACTACAGTCTTTGCAATATATATTATTATACTTATTATCAAATCATCATTCATTTCCATGTAAACAGTTCATTTACATACATACAAAAAACAAATAAATTGCTTGATTATTTATTTTGCGACAAAATTTGTTTCTAGAATTACACTTTTTCAGAAATATTAAAAAACAATTGAAAACACTTTTTTTTTTTAAACAACTAATTAAATAAATTGTCTGATTTTATTAAGACATTATAAAGAGGTGAAGGTTGAATACAAAATAGAATAAATAAAAAGAAATGTAACACTTAATACAATCACACTGTAGCAGACATGAAATGTAACCAAGTACATTTACAAATTCAAAGTATTCGTACTTGTATTTCCAATAATAATTCTACTCTAGAGGCAAATATTGTACTTTTAATTCCACTACAGCAGTCTGACAGCTTTAGTTACTCACAGTGATGCAATGTAATCAAGTACTTTCACTCAAGTACTGTATCTCAGTACAGTTTTGAGGTACATCATATGTATATAATTTACTTTTACTGTACTTTTGATATTTAAGTACAGTTAATATCAATTAGTTTAAGACCTTTACTCGAGTACTCTTCATATGAGAGACTTTCACTCTTACCAAAGTAATATTTTGACATCACATCTTACTTAAAAGTAATAATAATAATAATAATAATAATAATAATAATAAGATGTGAAACACTTTGCAGACCATGAAGCTGAATGAATTACGTTCACTGAAGTTAAATAAAGACTCTCTCTTCAGTTCTGTCCTCGGTGGACAGTCTGTGCGTCGAGCTGCTGTCCGCTGGTGGGCGTGGCTTCGACCCATCTCCCGCGGTGACCTGGGCCGTCACCAACGTCGTGTGCATGCTGGTGTTCAGTGCCACCTATCGCCACGGTGATGCCGAGCTGCAGGAGGTGATGCGTTACAATGACGGCATCGTGCAGACGATTACCCGAGGAGGACTGGTGGACATTTACCCCTGGATGAAGGTACAACTACCCTGAACCTCATCTGAAGCCTCCACACAAGATGTCCTCACTGTCTAAAATATCTCTACGGTTGATCTACCCTCAGGTGTTTCCTAACAAGTGTCTCAGTGAACTGAAGGAGTGTATCACCGTTAGAGATCGACTGCTGTCACACAAACTGGAGGAGCACAAGGTAACGAAGGAGCAGAGGTGAACTTGTCTGGTGTTCATTCTTTCAGACCTTCAGGAGAAATAAACACCTGGAGTCACATCAGATTCTGTAATCCTGCTGACAAACAGACCAACAAACTATCACAAAACGTGATTATGCACATCTTAAATCAAAGTCTGGACTTTAATAAACCCAGAACCGGTACGATAAGTTCCTCACAGAAATCTGTACCTCTTCTGTGATCCAGGCATCGCTGAGTGATGGTGACCCCCGTGACCTCCTTGATGCCTTGCTCAAGGGCCAGATGGACAGGGGGCGGGGTCAAAAGTCTTCTGGGTCGGAGGATGAGAAGATAACAGACGATCATGTCCTGATGACAGCAGCCGAGGCCTTTGGAGCCGGAGTGGAGACGACGTCCACCACGTTGCTGTGGATCCTGGCCTACCTGCTGCACCACCCGGAGGTGAAGTCGTGACCAATCTGCTCTTTTTTTATTTTTTAACATTAAAATCATATTTCTTGTTTCTAAACGATCATGGTGACGTGTTGGTGGTCACTGTGCCCCGCCCCCCTGCAGGTGCAGGAGCGCGTGCAGAAGGAGCTGGACGAGCAGGTGGGCAGCGAGCGGCAGGTGTGTGTGTCCGACCGCGGCCGGCTGCCGTACCTGGACTGTGTCATCAACGAGGGCATGAGGATCCGACCGGTCAGCCCGGTGCTGATCCCGCACACCGCCATGACCGACAGCAGGTAGACCATATACTCAATTTGCTGATTAACTAGCAGCTGTTTTGGTAATCAACTAGTTGTTTTGTTGTTGTCATGTTTGTGATTATCTGTTGGACTATTGGTAGGATAAAACAACAATTATAGACAAAACGATGAATCAATACATATTCATCTACATATTTCCAAATCCCCTCTCTTGCAGTGTTGGAGGTCACTCTGTCGGTCGTGGGACTCGTGTTCTGGTCAACATGTGGTCGATTCACCACGACCCCCGACACTGGGACAAACCCGACCTGTTCAACCCAGGTAAAACACAACCACCTTGTGAGAAATGTCTAACTTTCATTGGAGCACCCGAACACACCACTTCCATGTTTTCCCGCCTTCGCAGACCGTTTCCTTGACGACCAGGGCCGGCGGGTCACACCCTCCTGCTTCCTGCCATTCGGGGCGGGACCTCGAGTCTGCGTTGGCGAATCGTTGGCCAGGCTGGAGCTGTTTCTCTTCTTGTCCTCTCTGCTTCAGCGAATGAGTTTCAGGCTGCCGGACGGGGCCGCTCCGCCAAACCTGCAGGGGCGGCTGGGTGTGGTCTTACAGCCATTACCTTATAAGGTCATTGTCACTCCGAGGGCGGGGTGGGAGGGCAGCGCAAAATGAAACATAGCAAAGTTCAATGAAAAGCGTTATGAACATTAAACTGAGATTTTTGTTGTCTTGCAAAAATCTTTTAAAATTAAATTCCTCTTATGAAAATTAAATAAAGAAATGAATAATCTCCTCTCTTGTTTGTCACAACAATGATTAATATTTGTAACTTGCAATGTTAGCTAGCAGCGCTAAATAGCAGCCTTTCCCAAACAAATAAAGAAAACATAGTTCTTCGTAGCTATAAATATATTTAAAATGACCATGAAAACAAATAAGAAGCTTCGTTTTGCAAGAATTCCTTTCAGTGAAGGTAAAATATGTAGCTAACCGTGACGCGGATAGTTAAAGAAAGTTAGCTAAAAATCTTTTGGATTCAGCATAGAAAATGTAAGGGAAAAACAGATCATTATTAAAGGTTTTTGCAAAAAGCTAATGCTAGGCTGACCCATGGCTCCACTGCTCCAACTTCATCCTTATGTGGCTTCATGCTAATGCTATGCTAGCTTATTGTGTAAAATGAATAAAAGATGATAAACTTCATGTTATTGTTCTTTTTTTTCCTAAATTGAAATAATAATAAACACTCTTTATTAAAAATGAATTACGATTGTTTTGACAAAAAATTGAAGTGTAGTTTTTTAAATCAATAAATAATGTTTAATCTCCTGTTATAGTGTTTTGTTTTCATTATGAGCATCAGGTCTGTTTTATGAACGGAGACAGACGGGAGGTAGATTTGACAGTTTTTATTCAGTATATCTTCACACACTTTTAGAACAGGCTGGTTTAGTTAGGTCACACACATACATCCACACATACACACCCACTATTAATTTAGTCATACTAATAATTAGCATTGTTATCATCATAATATTAAGGGACTTTAAAGACTAATCTCTTCTCTGCTTCCTCCGACTCCTCCGACAGAAACCTCATGCAAACAGGAAGCAGAGAAGAGATGAAAACATTCTTTAGACGGAGGGAGGGGCTCCTACGATAGAAGCAACATACGGACGTTTTAGTAAATTAAATTACTTTGTCAAACACCACAGGTGAAGCTGGTCAAAGAGCCAAAATGGAAAACATTTAATGAGGCCAAAATCCAGCGGTGTCTAAAACTTTGACCTGTCAGTTTGAAACTCTTCTATCAGAGAGGACTATTTTTTTTAATGCTTTCGTCCACAGAAATTTGATGAAAATCTTGCCCTGGTTAACTCAACGGATTTTCAACAAAATGAGATAAAGACAGGGTTTCCAAACATTACACAAGCCCTGACGTCAGCCTCATGTTCAGGGAGATCGTCCAAGCTTTTATCAATCGTTGGGCCAAAGACTTTACCTCCAAAAACCCTCACAGCACCAGGAGTACCGACGTCTCAAGTTTCTGGAATTGAACCCTCAACCCTGCCAGCGCTGTACTCATGATCATTCCTGAATGATTGGATAACTGGTCAAACAAGATACTAACTTGTCAAACAAGATATTAACTTGTTGAACAAGATACCAACTTGTCAAACAAGATATTAACTTGCCGAACAAGATACTAAATCAACGTAAAAATTCCATGAGTTCTTTCTCTGATAACAAGTGTTTTCAATCTGGTTTTACTTAAAAACTACCAAAACAACACCAAGATGGCCACCATTCATGTCGACCCTTCAACAGTGTCAACACTCTCCTGGTTCTGTGAGGAAAGTTGGATAAAATCCTCAATGAAAAGGCAAATGTCACACTAAAACCAGCTGTTTCCCTACACAAGGCTGACCTCAGAGCTGCAGAGCCTTTGGGAGCCTGAGCTACAGACAAATTTAAGACAACAATTTTCCAGTCATTCTGGTTGAAAGTCCACACCCACACAGAGCGAGAACAGCTCTATCTAATGCTAAGTAGTAACAGTTGTCAAGTAGAAATGGCACTCTGTAACCATGGAGATATATAACCTTATTAGTTCAGGTAAACAAAAAACACCACCAACCACAACATCAACGGCTTGGTATCACCCTTGAGCTTTCTCCAGGAGGTCCTTCAGCCTCTATAAGCCTCAGTCCACAGGCACGAATCTGGCCTGGGTTCCATCTAACAAACTTCTTTCTGAGACAAATCAAAGACGCCATCGAAGAATCTGCTTTAGCTCTACGAAGTCCACATCTAATCAAAACCAGATTCCTTTATCTGTGAATTTATCCACAGAGGTTTAAAAAACAGAAGATTGGATCATTTGTATCCATCCACATGTGAATCCAATCTTGTGTATGTGGTTTCCAAACTGACTTACGGCAGTCCAGAAAACATCCAGCTGTCAGTCTGAGTTTGACATAGAAACTGTCCGCTCTGTTGCTGCCTCTGCGGTCAAGTTTCACGTCCTTTCCGTGGCAGGACATTGCTTTTGTCGTGATGAGGTCCAACATAGCTTTGTCCATCACGGGTATCCATGTGGGTACCTTTGTCCGCAAAGTCATACCCATCGTTCTTTGCAACAAATGGGTAGTGAAGTACATGAAGTCCGTGTTGTAATGCAGCATGGACACAGGGTTTAAAGATCAGTCAACCAGACTCAGGGTCTGTCCATCGAAGAAGGCTGAGTTGATGATGTTCGTGACAGATGACCAGTTCTCTACTCAAAGCATCACTTTCCTCCAACATAATATTGCCTCAAACTCCCGTGTCTTTAAAATATCACATTTAAACATTTCCACTTAGAAGAATTCTGGTTCTGGTACAACTTGATGTCACTACACACTCTTCGTCTCATTGGTTAAAACGTCAGACTTGACTCTCTGTTGTCTTTTCCAACACACTCTGGTGTCACACATTTGTGAGACTTTCTAATGTTCTTTGTGGGAGCAGGTGTTTGAAAGACACTCGAACCGATTCATAAATCAATTTTTTGGTCAATCATATTAACTTTTCGAACAAGACATTAACTTGATGATGACAAGTTCTCATCGACATGTTTCTCCACTGACACACTTAAAAAGTATTGCAAATGTGTGATGGCAAACCTCTGTGAAGTGTGTTGGAAATTAATTGTCTCTTCAACACTGCACCAGAACTTACATTCACTGCTGTTGTTGGGTAAAAATGTCAAATCTCCATCAAGAAAAACCCTTGCTGATGCATTTTGAGTTTGTCCAGAAAGCCTTTCATTGGTTGAAAGGGCGTAGAAATTGCCGAACCAGCATGGTCCAAATTAAAACATGACACAGCGCCACCTAAACTGGAGTAACTTAAGTTTTTACCCAACAACGACAATGCATTTCTTTGCATCAACACTTTTTTGGGGGGTATTTACACACAGACTTTTGCTGATGAAAAATATTGCTCTTCACTAATGTCAGATTTTAAGTTGATTTGAAATCCACCAGCATGGATTTATTATTGACAAAATATACTCTACCTTTATGTATTTCTGTCACAAAATATCAATATCAAGGCTGTCTATCAATCTGACTGTACGAAACATCGATAAGTTACAACGATGGCCTCAAAATAAACTTAAATAACTTGTTCTCTGATTCTTTAACATGATTGAGGTGGTTGTCATTTTAAGACCTTGAAATATCTTGACTTTTTTGGTGACTTTTGTAGGATGACGTACGTATAGTCCATCAATTCTTAAGTTCAGAATGATAAAATAAAACGAAGGGAGAAATGCAGTGTGTGAAAGGAAACATTTCAGAGTTCGGACGAGGACTGAATGTTAATTGTGTGGTGTCTACGACGTATTGTTGTATCTGACCTCAAATTGAGAGAAAGAGTCAAAGAAGGGAATGATGACGTGTTCCCGTCTCTGTTCTGTTTGCTGCTTTGTTTCCGTCTAAAAGTGCCCATTGTTTATTTCTGTTTATGCAAAAGCTTTTTTTTTCTGTTGAAAGGCTGACGCACAGAAAACCGACTGATCCATCAACACTGAAACCTTCCATACAGGATCAAGTTGCCATGAAGACATCAAACCTGAAAAACTGTCTCTCCCATTTCATAGACAACCCACCTTATTCCGCTCTCCTGACAGACTTCTTCATCAAAATGTCCCCACTAATGAATGAATCAGTCTTGCCTCTGTCAGTCAGAGTGAATCATCCTCCCACATTAGTCTCTGTTCGTCTCCAAAACAGCCAATTTGTCCCCGGCACGTTTCCAAATCTTCGTCATCACCCAGGACGACCAGGGTGTCTTCAGCTAAATGTTCAACTATTTAAAGTTGTTGTTCTGTTGTTGGTGAAAATGTCAGCGCTGTCAGGGGTGTAGTAATGACGGAAAGGGGAAGATTCCTATGTTTGCGAGGGTTAGCGTCATTGCTCAAGATGGTTGGTTGCATGGATGGACTGTGGAGGGACATACAGCATTATATCCATTAAATTAATGTTGAATTACCTTAAACGGTGTTTAAGTTGATGTGATGCATTTTTGTTTTGCTATATCAGAGTATTCAGAGACTCCAGGTTGAAATCATAACTTGGAAGTTAATGTAAATGTTATCTACATGTTGATAAACTGATAGTTACCCTAAATATGACATAAAAGCTGCGTTAGCTGTGTAGACACCTAACTGCATTTGCATTGGTCAACAGAACAACAACAGTGAATGTTTATATGGCCAAATTGTTTCTTATTTTGACTGGGAGCTCATCATGTCCGCACTGACTTTGTGTTCAGAAAATGCAGCTTGTTAGCTAATTAGCCATAGCATCTGTTTAGCCCACCACCACTGTACAATTGTTAAAATCTGATTGGAATAATAGCAAACAGACAGTAGCAAGTGGAAGCTAGCATTTGCACCTATTAAATGGCTAAATAAGGCCATGTCTACATGATAACAGTCTTGCTAAAATCTGAAAGGTTTTCCTTTTAAAAAAGTTTCACGTTCAGACGACAATGTTTTGAAGACAATCCCCAATTTACAATTTCAATCATCTTTTGGTGGCAATAACCAGCTGAGAAAAATAGCAGTGTACAAGGGAAAGACACCTAAGAATCATTATACTACGAGGAAGGATAGATACAAACAATGCAGGTTTCAAGGAGTCCTCCCACATTTAGGCGAGAATGGCCAAAGCTGAAGCCGCAGTGGCAAAGATTTCTTGACTGAGGCACCAGTTCACATTATTTTGGGGACGCAAGCTAAAACTTAGACAGTTTACTGTGTCACGTCAACCTCTGCAAAAAAATTTACCTTGTTAGATGATTCACTCCGACTGAGAACATTACTGCACAGACACATTACAACAAGTTACAACTCTCTAGTGAGACATGATGGTGGATTGCATTCTTTGTGTAAACTTCTATTGGGATTTAAATGGGAAGCAGATGTCCTAACAAGCTGACAACAGTTCTGTCGTGTAGTAGTTGTTCAATTTTATCAACCATGGATGCAATCTGAGGAAATGTCTCTTAAAAAAACACCAGTACTCACCAAGCAGAAACTTCTAGACCCGGTTGCCTAAAATTCCAACTGACAGTTATAGAGACGATGTTGCAATGAGCTCATGATTCCTGTCTAATCTCGCCCTATTAAATGTCTAATATCTATGCTGGTCTGACTATCAGATGCTGAACACATTTAACAAATGTGACGTAACTCATCTATAGTCACAATCATCTGTGTACAAAACCTCCCCGGTTAAAGAACAATCTCAAAAAACAGTTTTAAGGGTGGATGCCATCATTAACTTCCTATTCACCCTTTGTCTGGGTAATAAATGGTTTGATCCACCACATTCTGTCAATCACACTGTCTCCATGACAATGACCACTTTGCCACCGTCCTCAGACGTTGGCGTAGTGGTGGAGGTGGGGTTACAAAGTGTAAGAGCTTCCCCTGTGGTTATCTGACCTCTGGCAGGACAGTCCACACTGTCATGAAGGCCAGTGTTTACACCTCCTTTCTTATCCTCCTTCCTGTCCTCTTCCTCCTCTTCCTCCTCCTCTTCCTCCTCATCCTCCACCCGACACCTGCACACCTCAATCCCAGAGTCACCGGTAAGTCGTCGATGTCTATACTGGCTCTCATCAGCTCCCATGTCCTCATCTTCATCGTCATCATTGTCCTCCTCCTCCTGCTCGTCCTCGCCATCCTCCCAGCTGGGAGGTACTGGCTCAAAAATATCCACGCAGGGCGAGAAGAGAGTCTGTTTTGGGGGGGACTGAGTTGCACGTGGCGAGGGGGAGAGAGAGGAAGCGTGGCCAGAGGAAGATCCACCTTTGTTGGACTGGTGCAGAGCAGTGAGAGGGTCCAGGAGTAGAGCTGGGGCTGGGAGGGAGATAGATGACAGGACTGGAGGGGAGGGAATGGAGGGAGGAGAGGAAATGGAAGCGGGTGAGAGGGCAGAAGGAGACTGGGAAAGAGTGAAAGAAGATTCAGACTCTATGGTTATGGCTGGGCAGAAGGAAGAGGAAGATGAGGCTGCAGGTGTGGGGAAGGTGAGCACTGGGGGAGGGGTGGACAGTGGAGCTGATCTAGAACCGGAACTAAAACCAGCATGGACATTTGAAGGTAAGGGACTGGTAAGGTCTGACTCTGATGATTGATACACCACCAGAAAAGGACCTGAATCGGCTGGTACTGCAGTAGCCCCCGGGTGTTGGGGCAAGCCTGACCCTGGACTGGTTGGACTCTGACCTGATCCTGGTGAGAGTTCTGGGATCTGGCAATACGGTATTGTCGTTGAAGTAGGTGCTGCATCTGTGGCTAAGGTAAGGATTGGGTGTGTAGGTTTTAGAGTAAGAATGGGGTCAGGTGCACAGTCTGGGACGATAGTGGCTGTAGATTGTGGACTTGGCACTAGGGTAAGGTTTGAAGGTACTGGGTTAGGAGTTTGGGTAAGGGGTGTGGGTATTAGTTCTGGATCTTGAGTAAAGTTTGTAGATATTGCATTTTTATCTTGGGTAAGGTTTGTAGTTACTGGGTCTGGCACGAGGGTAAGGTTTGAGGGTATGTTGTCTGGATCTTGGGTAAGGTTAGTAGGAGCTGCATCTGGAGATTGGGTAAGGTTTGTAGCTACTTGGATTAAGGCTTGGATATGGGTTGAAGGTGCTAGGGTTGAAGCTTGGGTATGGTTTGAAGGTACTGGGGTTGAAGCTTGGGTATGGTTTGATGGTTCTGGAGTTGAAGCTTGGGTATGGTTTGAAGGTTCTGGGGTTGAAGCTTGGGTATGGTTTAAAGGTGCCGGGATTGGCACAAGGCTAGGATTAGGGTACGGGGTGGCAAGACCATCGGAGCCTGTTATCAGGGCCAAAGTTCTTCCAACATTTGGGGATGATATTAAGGTTGGGCTACCAGGAACATTGGCTGTATCAAAAGTTCTTGTAAGATCAAGGGTTTCGGTGGCTGTAGGGCTATCAGAATTGCTAGCAGCGGGGGTAGAAGGGCCTGACATTGAGATGATTTTCGGGGCAGGGGTAGTTTCGGGGCTGTCAGCTGGGCCCTCTATCCTTATTACTTGGATGGAGGGAAGGGTTGTATCAACAAGACTTGGACTGGGGAGTGAACTTGGGCTACAGCTGCTGACTATTGGGGTACAGGATGCTAGGTCGAGCATTTGCTTTACGGGAGATGTAGTTACAACAGGAAGAACCACCTCAGAACCAGGAGAGAGCAGAGGGTGAGGGGAGACCGCTCTGGTAACCACCTGGTTGGGAACCAATGAGTCCGTGGCAATGGATTCCTGTGCGCCAGCAGCATCTTCATCACCGATGTCAATGGCCACTGTGGCAAGCATCCTCTCAGAAACAAAACTTGCCCCATTTACCTCCAAACGGGATGCCGCAGCAGCGATGGTCTCCATGGTGACATCGAGAGTGAGGGGCGCAGCCTCGCTGGGAGTGGTGGCGTGGCTTGTGTCAGTCTCATACGTGACAGGTGCTGATAGGGAGGAGCTACATGGTGAAGAGGGGCAGCAGGAGTCACAGGAGCAACTGGAGCTACAGGAAAGATATGCACTTGTTATTCATCCCAAGTATAAAACATGAGCAGACATTTTTGTTTGTAGTGCATTTCATCCCAAAAAGCACTCATAGTCACTTTACCAGTAGTCTCAGTCGTACTACCCGTAATTATATCAATAGTATGAGCAGAACTAGAAGCAGCAGCAGTGAAAGTTGCTATCTAGCTGATACGAGTACTCCCAATCGTAGGGTTATCATTCTTCACAGCAGTATTACTTGTATACCCAGGATTCCTAAAAATGCATTCAGGGTATTCCCAGCAGTGTTACCAGCATCCCAGTAATGTCATTAGTATTTCCTGAACTCCTAACATTACTTGCAGTACTGTGGCTTCCTTCCCTGTGGTGTTGTGAGTAGTTGCAGTAGCACCCCCACCTGTAGTGTCAGCAGCATTGTTACCTGTTGTCTGAGCTGAGGGAGGACGGACCATCGCTGAGCGGCCGGTGCAGCAGCGGGCCGTGCTGCGTGAGCAGGTGGGGGTCTGCAGCTCGGGGGGGCTGTGGGTAGCGTGGGGTGGTGAACACTGAGCTGTAGGGTGGAGGAGGGGTGGAGGGTTGAGCCGCTACCTCCTCATAGGATGGCAGCTTCAGAGACGCCAGGAAACCTAGAAACACAATATTGATTAGAGCAAAGCAGCTGCTACTTGCTAGTTCAGAAACTCTGCAATAACTAATTTTTCAAACTAACTTTGACATATTCATGTTTGAAGTAAATACGGCAAAAACTGTTGAATTTAAAGACAGATATATCCGTTGGCCGATATTGTTCTTGCACAGATACGAGATATTGTTATCAGCGTATACGTTGTCGAATATACACCGTTTTTTCCTATTATAATACAGAAAAATATATGCTTGGGGTAATTTTTAATAATTAAATTCCTGGTGAAGTGTACTGTTTCAGTGCACTGATGTCATTTTGGACAATCAAGTTTATTCCTGTGTCTGTAACATAATGTTTGTCACAGGTGTTTGATACCCAAATTTGAGGGATTGTTGCACACAATGTGTATATCAGCCGATATATATCGATATTTGCAGTTGTTACTCCCTAGAATCCATATAAGCAAGTTAATTTCCACATCTAGCAGTTATGGAGCAACATTATTATTAATTTGGGGTTGAGTTTGTTTTTTATTTTTTGATGTATTTGTTTATTTGACAGGGACTGTGCACAGCTACTTAGCTGTACCATCGTTAGCTACACACTAATTTACATCCGTAGTCCCTGAGCCAGAGAGAGATAACCTCTTTGTAAAGATAATTATCACTATAACGTAAAAAATAGTTTTCTGCTCAACTACATTTATTGGATATATTTAGTTACTTTGCAGATTTAGATTATACAGTGTGAATTTCCACATATCAGTCTTTCCCTGAAAAAAAAAAAACACAGTTACAAGACAATAAATTCACTATCAACAACAAGCTTTCAAAACATTAAAACACTACAAGTGTTGTCTCCAGCAGCTCCTGAGGGAAATATCTGTCTGTTTAGCTGCTCAACGCTCCACTGAGTTCACCAGCTGGTCTCTAACTGTGTCAGTCTGCTTTTTGCTGCTCAGCAGCTAGTGTACAGTCGCTTTTTACAGTTGTTCTCTGAAAACGACCATTGAGAGCGTTGAATGAACCAGAACAGTAAAGTTGTGTTAGGACACATAAACAATGAGTTGAAACTCACTATAAAGCTCCGTGAAGCTGAGAGGAGCTGCAGAATTCATCCATTACACTGTCACACTATCATTTTATTCACTGGTATTTAAAAACATCCATCATAACCAATTTATTCCCCTTTAAGACTGAAGCTGAGCTGTATATTTCAACTGGCTGTATTATGAGGACATTTTTTTTTTATCTGTGCACAAGTAGAATCTATTCCAGGAGGCAAAACATCGTGAATCCAGTGAATGATGATTTGAGAAAAACAGAGATAAAAATGGTAAATGAATCAGTTCAGCTGCAGTCATCTTCAGCAAAAAAACAACAACAACAATTAGTGCATCAAAGGAGAACAACTGCAGGACACGCTCTACAAGCTCGACCTCTGAAAATCAGCAGAATTCCCCTTTAAGACAAACGGCTGTGGCCTCCGAGCTGTAAATTTCCACTCAGTCGCCACGGCGACACATTAGAAGAAAAGCGGCATGTCACTTGACAGCCGAGCGTCAGTCACACAAACAGCAACACAAAACAAGAACTGACTTCATTGTCTTGATGTTGAGAGCTTAAAAGAAAGACAGACAGACAGACAGACAGACAGACAGGTGTCTTACTGAGGTCCAGCATGGAGGACGGGTAGGAGTTGGCTCCATGGTAGGCCAGCAGGCTGATCTCTCTCTGTCTCTGCTGCTGCTGAACTCTCAGTTTGGCTCGACGGTGTCGGTACGCACAGCAGCAGCTGAACAGGATGAGGACGGTCCACAGCAGCCAGAACCCTGAACACAACAACACAGAGCTTTTAAGACAAAACCACGACTCCAGCTGGACCTCGTCCTCCTCTTTAATCCAAATTAAAATGTCTAAACAAGTGAGTCCTGAGCCGCTCATTTTACTGACGTATAGCATCTGTGTATCATGCCGCTGTAGGCCACGCTGCTTTATAGAAATTTAACCACGTGGACCACAAAGACTGAGACTGGTCTGCTTGGTAGAATTGCATTGTCTCCTCCTGTGCTAATAACAGGAATTGCGACCTGTAGCGTCCCCTTAAGCTGCATATTGTTGCATAAATAAAGCTGATAAATGATGTAACATGAACTATCAAGTTGTCTGGATGAAAGTCAGAGCTCTTGTTAACAGGAAACTGTACTTACACCAGAGTTCGTAGTAGTAGGTGCAGCAGCCCGTCTCTCCGCAGCAGTGTCCCGTCTCACACAGGTATCCTCCGTTAGCGTTGGCTCCAGGGCAGTACCGCGGTCTCCCCAGCAGGGGCAGGCTGCCACCGGAGTGGTACTCCATCACACCCCTGCTCTGCCTGGACCTAGCCCCGCGCCACCGCTACCTGCTCACCGCTAGCCACTTGCAGCTAACGAGCTGTTAGCCGCCAAACACGTAACTATGGTCAGACTCCAGCTACATCTTCAGGTGATTTATTTTCTAACTTAAGTTTATTTGTAAAGCGGGCGGGTGTTTGATTTAGACTTTCTGAGCTAGCTGCTAATTACAAGTAGCTTCAAACTAGTCTACATCTTCAGAGGAAGATTTCACGGTGAAGCCGCAGCTAGCCTCAAAGACTCAGCATCGATTACATGAGGGCCGTGTGATGAATCTGAAGCACGGCGCCTCGAGAAGCTCCTGCGACACTCAAGCTAACGTGCTAAAGTTATCGTGTACAGGTTTGTTAGCACCAAAATGTATCGATGTTGGTTCAAAGCACTCTGATGTTTCAGGCACGACTCGTAACACCGACTACTGCAACTCAATACTTCGAGCGCTGCGGCTGAAGTCGTGTACCGGCTGGTGGAGCGAGACAGGATGACGGCCAATAGGAGGTCCTGAACTGGAGAGAGAGAAAAGACAATAGTTTATTGACACACACACACACACACACACACACACACACACACACACACACAGCTGAAATGTCCACTACTACAGGCCTGTTTGATATTCATCACTGCACCAGCTCAAACCAGCAGCCGACACAAAGCTCCCTCTCTCCAGACCACACACACACACACACACACACAGACACACACACACACACTGGCCCACTAACCTAAAAGAGCAGGTTTGGATATTTCTCAGTCTTAAAACGACTCTCACATGCTCAGATGTAGATTTGGACGTTTGACCACGACAGACGTCCAACAACTACACAAAGACTTCACAGCTGCACCTGATTGGACGACGGCCTGTTTGGAAACTTTGATTTATTTTACCAAACGTTTCACTGAAACGAGTTTCTGCAGATATTTGAGCCACTCAGCTGCTCAGTCTGTTTTTACTTTAACTCGACAACAGCTGACTGAACGCAGACCGCCGTCAGCAGGTTGAGATGACGAGTTAAACGAAGCCGTTATCACAAGGAAACAAAAGGTTGTAATGATCCACTCGTGTAATTCTTATCAAGTCATTTTCTCATGATTAATTATCTCACAGAGGAAGTAATATGATCGACCCATCATGCTGTGGTTCTGATATAGACCTGGTTATAAACATTATATTACTGGGTTGTTTTTCATGTGAGCTGAGGAACAATTAAACAAGTTTGGGTCGGTCAGCATCAGTTTTTGACGAGTTGGGAATGAAACTAAGAAAAAAATCAATGTTTCTTACAAACTGGACCTTCAATCCTCAAACATCTCTTTAAGGTTCTGTCCAACAGTCCAAAACACAAACAGAACTGTCAGGACTGTCAGAACGACAAAGAGAAGCAGAAAATCCTCAAATTTAAGAAGCTGGACCCAGACGATGTTGGAGACGTGTTTGCTTGAAAATCGATCAAAATAGTTTCTTTCCATCATCTAATCGATCAATCGACTAATGATTTCAGATCAACACACACACACACACACACACACACACACACACACACACACACACACACACACTGCAGCAGAGTTCAGCTGGGTTCACAGTGAAGTGTTCTGGTCGGTTCTGAGAGTCTTACTGGGCCACGCTGCAGCTCGACACCCTGCAGTGTTCAACACTCAGTACTGTAAATAAAGATAATTACATCCGTCTGTCATCATCAATATTTACAGGCTTCGTCTCGATACACAATATTTATCTAAAACCAACCAAACAATATGTTTGACCCAATAACTCAATACTAATAAATCAATAAATCAATACTGTGACTGTTGACAAAACATGAACACAATGAGATTTAAGATCGATAATCCTCAGTAATGTGGACGTCACAGCTACACAATCAATTTATATTCATACCAATATTTCAACTACAGCCTGTAGTCCAACAACAACATGTTGACCGTTATCAGTTATTACTTCATCTTTAAAACTCTTTTCTGAAATATATTCAGTTAAAACAAAAACAGCCCGTTTAATTCTTAGTCACCGTCTTCAGTTACTGTTTGATTTATTAATTATCATTATTTATTAATTATCAAGAAACATATTTATCGGATTTCTTTGAACTTATTAGCATCATTAGCATCATTAGCATCATTAGCAGAAGAGTTAACGTGTGATTTATGTTCTAGGAGCAGCGACTGTAAGTAAAACACAGGATCAATAAAGAGATATTGATACTCTGATGTATCGATGACTGTCGGTACTTGAACCATCAGAACCGAGTCAGTACTGAAGAGGTCCAGAGACAGAAAGCTCTGGTCAGGTCACATGATGACACCAGGACAATATGATACTGATCCACGACCCGGATCTGATTCTATGGGCTCTTTAACGGGGCCCCTCAGCGAGTCTGGGCCCTGACACACACACACACACACACACACACACACACACACACAGGACAGTAAACCAGATGTGTACACACATGTATCAGTGCAGACTGCAGTGTTGTGTGTACTGACCGCAGTATTGTGTGTATTTATACACACAGTGTGTACCGGGGGCTGACCGGGCTGTAGACGGACCCTCCAGCCGCCGCCAACGCTCCCCCGGCGGGCAGCAGATAAACAAAAACAACGTACCGCTCCATCCATCCGTCCGTCCTCCTCGCTGTCACTCTGCGGGCCTCGCTGCGGTCGTCGTCGGCGTGTTGATCGTCGGCGTGTCGGTGCTCGGTACCGCCGGGGCCTCCTCTCTCTGGTTCTCCGGTTCCCCGCCTCCTCGCTCTCCCTCCTCGGTGCGACCCTCCGCCAGCCCCGCCGCCATCAGCGCCAGCGGCACGTCAAGCCCGCGTGCGACCAGGCGACTCACTTCCGCCTGGTCGCCCGGGGTTGTTTCAAAATAAAAGCCGTTCGACCTGAAGTACGACGGCCACTGATTTCCATATTAAATCTTACATATACATTTATATTTCATAACGGACTAATTATGTTTTAATTATAGAATGTTTTCATCCAATAATTTAATTTAATTTAATGTAATTTAATATTTTTTATTGTTATATTATTTTGTGGAAACGGACAAGGATTAAACATGATTTTATTTGGTTACAATTTTATTCTATTTTCTTATTTCAACAGCACTTTACACTACTTTTTTTATACATTTTGAGGTCATTATTGTGGTAATTTGGAAGTAATTTCAAAGAAACTCAATATTATTAAATCATGTTTTTGACACATTTTGTGATAACTGGGATGATGACAAAACATTGCTTTGTTACTAAAACATACTTAATTAACATTTACAGACCTGAAGTGAAGCGTTTACCTTATTACAACTGTTATCTTATATTCTGTATTTAGCTCAGAGACGCTTCACTGCTCTGTGGTTCATACAATGAAACTAAAGACTTTAATCTTACAACATATAATTAAAATGTATTTCTAACGTACAGTATGTTTTTGGACACCATATAGGCTACTGTAAATACTTGTGTTTATAATTTGAATATCATATGATTACATGATCATGATTATTTTCTTAATTGATTGATTAGTTGGTCCATGAAGAAGAATATAGATCAGTGTGTGTTCAGCACAGATTTCATAAATGCGTCGCAGACTTTTATTTTGTAAAGAAGAACGCGAGCCTGTCTCAAACCGGAAGTTCCGTGTGTGCTCGTGCCTTTGAAAGCCCGCCATCACAGCGGCCGTTAACTCAACAGACTGATCAGCTGTTTTAATCACTTTGATCTGCTCCGACTGATGATGACGTGTGGTGACGAAACACTTGTGGTATCAGGATGAACATATCGATGAGGTCAGGATCGATGTGAGCCCGCGCGGGGATCTGATCAGCGCTGGTGATGAATCGTAGTATTGATAATGATGAAAAAACACAGAACATCATGGATTCTCATGGCGGACGCACTGGCGTCTGATTGGCCCGAGGTGATGGACTGCGGGCCAATCAGAGAGCGCGATGCGGGAGGCTGCCGCTCCTAGCAACAAGAGAGTTGAGACTTTTTATTTATTTATTTATTTATTAAAACAGGTGTCACCTTTAACACAGGTGGAGTCTGGCTCACATGTTTATATTTATATCTGACACTGTTTCCATCAGGAGGTTTAAACATGTTATTATTATTATAAAATGTCATTTATCATAAAGAGGAACATGTGATTGTTCAGCTGCAGGTGTTTAACATCATGAGATGTGACTTTTTAATCATTAATGTATTTTATTTTCTTACTTTTTATGGTTTATTATCTTTTTTAATAAAGTGCTGTAGCCTGCTTGGCAGACATCTTGTTTATTATTCTCAATAATATGGAGTTTAAATATTACTTTGGTGAATGTTAAAGTCACACAGACAGAGTATTTAATGGTGTATAAGATTTGTTTTTAATCTGACTGTTCATCAAATAAATGTAAAAAAAAGTGCTGATTCAGCTCTGACGCAGCATGTAATCTGTAAAGTAACTAGTAACTTAAACAGTGTTTTCAATAAATGTAGTGGAGTAAAAAGTATCTGCAGAACATGGAAATACTCAAGTAAAGTACAAATACCTGTAAACTGTACTGTAGTGCAGTACTGAAAACTAAACGCTGGCAGAGGTAATAATCCTGCTGGAGTCATGTCGCCCTCTGGTGGTTGTTTACGAGAACATCAGTGATTAACTCTGATTGGCTGACAGGAATCTTCATCTGATATCTGAGCTTGATTAAAACAAATGTTTTAATGGCAAATCAAAATACTGAGAATCAAAAGTTATAACTAAGAGACATGAAGTTAAATTATGAGATTAAATGTGACGATTATGAGACAAAACATCAGGATTGTTAAAGAATGAAGTCGACATGATGAGATTAGTTACTAGTATGATGAGTATTAGTTAGTTACTGTGAGATACAACCCTGAATTATGGTGCATCTACATGAACGTCCTGCATGATCACATCAGATCAATAATCAACGATTGACCAACAGACCGATCAGACATATTGATCAGCCATCAGAGGAGTCGGATCAGTGGAGCTGCTTCTGTTCCTGATGTCCACTGTTTAATCTTTGATCTGAATTCTCCCTGCAAAGGAGACAGAGGACAGTTAGACAGAGACAAGCAACCAACCAGAGACAAGCAGGCAACCAGAGACAAGCAACCAACCAGAGACAAGCAGCCAACCAGAGACAAGCAACCAACCAGAGACAAACAGCCAACCAGAGACAAGCAGCCAACCAGAGACAAGCAGCCAACCACAGACAAGCAGCAAACCAGAGACAAGCAACCAACCAGAGACAAGCAGCCAACCAGAGACAAGCAGCCAACTAGAGACAAGCAGCCAACCAGAGACAAGCAACCAACCAGAGACAAGCAGCCAACCAGAGACAAGCAGCCAACCACAGACAAGCAGCAAACCAGAGACAAGCAGCCAACAAGAGACAAGCAACCAACCAGAGACAAGCAGCCAACCAGAGACAAGCAGCCAACCAGAGACAGACACACAGTCCTCTGTTCTGTATCTTCATACTGACCTTTGACTTTGAGCTTCACTGTTTTCTCTCTCAGGATGTTTTTGTCCTTGTTGATGACTACACACCAGTATGTTCCTGTGTCTGCCTCTTTGGGGTCTTTCAGGATCAGACTGAGGTCTCCAGTCTTCAGCAGGTCTTTCTTCATCTCTGTTCGTTCTTGGAAAACCTGGTCCTGGTCTTCAGGTTGGTTAGATTTCTTCTGATACAGGAGGGCTGTCCTGATTAAGGATTCATAGGGTCTCCACTCCACTGTAGCGTCCTCAGGCAGGTCAGGTGTTGTTCTGAAGGGCAGCTGGACAGACTCCTCCCCCTCCTCCACCTCCACCTGACAGGCTGAGAGGACAACAAAGCACAACATCAGCTGTACAGACAGCAGCAGGAACTGTGATGGTAACAGGACCTCACTGTCTCATCCATTTCTTAGGATATGACAGTACTGACCTCTGACCTGTATCTACAGTACTGACCTGTATCTACAGTACTGACCTCTGACCTGTATCTACAGTACTGACCTCTGACCTGCAGCTCCACTTGTTTCTTCATCAGGATGTGTTCCTCACTGTTGTAGACGGTGCAGGTGTAGATGTCTCTGTCTCTGTCTGTGAGGTATTTCAGGGTCAGACTGAGGTCTCCAGTTTTCAGCAGGTTTCTCTTCATCTCTGTTCGACCTCTGTAATATACGTGATGTTCTTCAGGCTGGTCAGAGCCGTTCTGATACACATGGACCTTCCATTCATCTCTGTCCCTCCACTCCACTTTAGCGTCTTCAGGCAGGTGAACTGTGGTTTTGCAGGGCAGCTGGACAGACTCCGCCCATGAATCCACCTCCACCTGGTCGACTGAGAGGACAACAAACCACAACATCAGCTGTACAGTAGAGCCCGACCGATAAAGGATTTTTAAGGCTGATACCGATACAAATATTTGGTGATTTAAAAATCCGATATTCCGATATATCGGCCGATAAATATATATATATACAGTACAGACCAAAAGTTTGGACACACCTTCTCATTCAAAGAGTTTTCTTTATTTTCATGACTATGAAAATTGTAGATTCACACTGAAGGCATCAAAACTATGAATTAACACGTGGAATTATATACTTAACAAAAAAGTGTGAAACAACTGAAAATATGTCTTATATTCTAGGTTCTTCAAAGTAGCCACCTTTTGCTTTGATTACTGCTTCACACACTCTTGGCATTCTCTTGATGAGCTTCAAGAGGTAGTCACCTGAAATGGTCTTCCAACAGTCTTGAAGGAGTTCCCAGAGATGCTTAGCACTTGTTGGCCCTTTTGCCTTCACTCTGCGGTCCAGCTCACCCCAAACCATCTCGATTGGGTTCAGGTCCGGTGACTGTGGAGGCCAGGTCATCTGGCGCAGCACCCCATCACTCTCCTTCTTGGTCAAATAGCCCTTACACAGCCTGGAGGTGTGTTTGGGGTCATTGTCCTGTTGAAAAATAAATGATGGTCCAACTAAACGCAAACCGGATGGAATAGCATGCCGCTGCAAGATGCTGTGGTAGCCATGCTGGTTCAGTATGCCTTCAATTTTGAATAAATCCCCAACAGTGTCACCAGCAAAGCACCCCCACACCATCACACCTCCTCCTCCATGCTTCACGGTGGGAACCAGGCATGTAGAGTCCATCCGTTCACCTTTTCTGCGTCGCACAAAGACACGGTGGTTGGAACCAAAGATCTCAAATTTGGACTCATCAGACCAAAGCACAGATTTCCACTGGTCTAATGTCCATTCCTTGTGTTCTTTAGCCCAAACAAGTCTCTTCTGCTTGTTGCCTGTCCTTAGCAGTGGTTTCCTAGCAGCTATTCTACCATGAAGGCCTGATTCACACAGTCTCCTCTTAACAGTTGTTCTAGAGATGTGTCTGCTGCTAGAACTCTGTGTGGCATTGACCTGGTCTCTAATCTGAGCTGCTGTTAACCTGCGATTTCTGAGGCTGGTGACTCGGATGAACTTATCCTCCGCAGCAGAGGTGACTCTTGGTCTTCCTTTCCTGGGGCGGTCCTCATGTGAGCCAGTTTCTTTGTAGCGCTTGATGGTTTTTGCGACTGCACTTGGGGACACTTTCAAAGTTTTCCCAATTTTTCGGACTGACTGACCTTCATTTCTTAAAGTAATGATGGCCACTCGTTTTTCTTTACTTAGCTGCTTTTTTCTTGCCATAATACAAATTCTAACAGTCTATTCAGTAGGACTATCAGCTGTGTATCCACCTGACTTCTGCACAACACAACTGATGGTCCCAACCCCATTTATAAGGCAAGAAATCCCACTTATTAAACCTGACAGGGCACACCTGTGAAGTGAAAACCATTTCAGGTGACTACCTCTTGAAGCTCATCAAGAGAATGCAGAGTGTGTGCAAAGCAGTAATCAGAGCATAAGGTGGCTACTTTGAAGAAACTAGAATATAAGGCGTATTTTCAGTTGTTTTACACTTTTTTGTTAAGTACATATTTCCACATGTGTTAATTCATAGTTTTGATGCCTTCAGTGTGAATCTACAATGTCAATAGTCATGAAAAGAAAGGAAACTCATTGAATGAGAAGGTGTGTCCAAACTTTTGGTCTGTACTGTAAATATAAAAATAATAATCCAGAAACGCGTAACAAAACATATACAGATTTCCGTAACATTAGTTATTTGTAGTTGTTTATGAGTCCTCACTGAAATAATATGATAATGCAGTTTAAAATTTTGTTTTATTGTCACAACAGAACAGAGGAACATCAAAATTACCAGCTAAGTCAGTTTCACTCTCGGCTCACCTAACAGCAGCAAAACTGGACATGGTAGACGCATATTTTGTAAAAGTTAAGAGAACTGATGGGGATGTTCTTTTAATTGTTAATCAAGCAGTGTATTTCTCGTGACAATTGCCAACTTGAACACACTTCACCAATGATCTCAGTCGTGGATAACTGGTTCGCTCTGCCCGACTCTGGCTGAATCAGCTGGTTGTAGGTTTGTGGCGTTCTAAACACGAGTGTTGCCAACAGGGACGTTGTAGAGTGTCCTCTGGTGGAAAAACTACGCAACACTCATAACATGGTTGAAGGGTGTTTCGTCCGTTCTTATTTTATTTTTTAAATATTTATTTATTGGCCATTATGAATGCTGATACCGATAGTTTGGAAAATAATATTGGCCGATATATCAGTCGGGCTCTACTGTCCAGACAGCAGCAGGAACTGTGATGGTAATAGGACCTCACTGTCTCATCTTCTCTTATAATCCCAGACCTCACTGTCTCATCCTTCTCTTAGGATATTACAGTACTGACCTGTATCTACAGTACTGACCTTTGACCTGCAGCAGCACTTGTTTCTTCATCAGGATGTGTTCCTCCCTGTAGACGGTGCAGGTGTAGGTGTCTGTGCCTGTGGGGTATTTCAGGGTCAGACTGAGGTCTCCAGTTTTCAGCACGTTTCTCTTCATCTCTGTTCGACCTCTGTAAACAATGTGCTGTTCTTCAGGCTGGTCAGAGCCGTTCTGATACACATGGACCTTCCTGTTGTCTCTGTCCCTCCACTCCACTTTAGCGTCTTCAGGCAGGTGAACTCTGGTTTTGCAGGGCAGCTGGACAGACTCCGCCCCTGAATCCACCTTCACCTGGTAGTCTGAGAGGACAACAAACCACAACATCAGCTGTACAGACAGCAGCAAGAACTGTGATGGTAACAGGACCTCACTGTCTCATCCTTCTCTTATAATCCCAGACCTCACTGTCTCATCCTTCTCTTGTAATCCCAGACCTCACTGTTGACAGTTGTTGAGTCTGTCTCAACAGTCAGGGAGCTACCAGAGTAAAGATGCTGCCCATGTGCATGATGGGTAGTGTAGTAGTAGTGACATACCTGACATGAAATAGTGCCTAAAATGTAGTAAAAGAGCTCCAGAAACAAGAAGTCCAACAACCAGGAGAACCAGGAGAGCTGTGGCCCAGGATGGGAATCGTCCTGTGGGAACCAGAAACATAAAGAACATGACCTCTGACCTCTGACCTGTATCTATAGTAGGTTTTAGGGTTAGTTGCTGACCTTTGACCTGCAGCTGTATGCTCGTCACTCTCAGTTCTCTCTGTCTCCCCCAGCTGACCCCTCTGACGGTGCAGGTGTAGGAGCCGCTGTCAGAGAGGTGGAGGTCTGTCAGATGGAGGCTGAGGTCTCCAGTTTCCAGAGCGTCAGTCTTCATGGATGTTCGGCCGCTATAAAGCTGGTTTTGGTCTTTAAGTTGGTCACCTTCCTGCTGACGCTGGTGGACGGTTGAAGGATCCAGATCGTAGCGGCTCCACACCACTGAGGGCTCGTCCAGTTCATCCGTGGGAAAGTCACAGGGCAGCAGGACAAACGGGTCCCCCTCATACAGCTCCACAGCTGAGGCATGCTGGGAAACTGTGAGGTCACACAGACAGAGAGGGTCAATGACAGCAGCCTTATTTCATGTGATGAGTGAATGTGGTCCTCTGCAGTGTGTGCAGCCTGTAAACTGTGCTGCTGAAGCTCAACTCAGACTCTGTGTGAATGAAGGCCAACATCTACATCCACATGTGACGCTGCTGTCAGCAAAGCATCATCATCACGTCTGTTAACAGAAGCCATCAGAGTGTGAGCGAGCTGCAGGGATCTAATCCTGAAGACCAGAAGTGAGGACAGTGTGACTATGTGTGTACCCGGGGTGATAAATTCCCTCACTCACGGGGTATCTACTTCTCAACTCTCGCGGTATTATTCCCAACTTTTGCGGTATTATGCCCAAATCTCGCGGGATGGTCATCTGGTTCACCTGGGCCAATCAGCGTTGACGTTGGCGGTGACGTCACGGGGTCATGTGGGTCGGCGCGACCAACCACGTTTTAGTATTGAGCCGCTGTGGTTCAGTCTCAGAGAGAGAGCAGTGGGGAAGCTGCATGAGAGACGAGCTACAGGTTGGTTCAAACTATGTTTCGCCTGTTTATTTTAATCATGAGCAGCGCTTAAATAATGTGTGTTGACTTATAGGAGCCCTTACCGTGTCGCAACTGTCGTGCCGGGACCGCGGCGGCCGAATGTATGTGTGGTACGCAGAGGGGGGGTAGGGGGCTCCTTGTAGCCCGGAAAAGAACTGTCACCCCACTCGCTCAGCCACTGCCCACCACACACACACACCTTCCCCTTCACAGCGAACCAAGCATTTGGGAGGGTTTTGCATCGCTGACTCACATTTGTCTGTTTATGAATCTGATTCTGAATCTCGATTATCTGATTGTGCATATGCAAATGGTTGAAAGAAGGTTAACTTATCTTAATTGTCTGTCCTTAGCCAGATCTGTCGTTTTACTGTATATAATCGCACTTTTATTGTTGTGGGTTGTCATTTCACTATTTTGCTAAAAATACATGGTACCATCTACCAGCAAAACTCAGTCTCTGTCTGCTCCCTCCTTTGGTCGTACTTCAGCCTTCTGGTCACTAACCTATTGTTGTATTTTACTGTTACACATTATCTTTACAATGCTAAGTAGTCCATTAATACTGTGTATATGAGCCTTAGTGTTAAATTAGTGTGACACAGGTGCTACATAATTTGTGGCGAGCTAGCCAGGAGGGAGTACAGAGCTGAGTAAATCATAATAATAGATTTGATTTTCATTGCAAATATGGACATTTTGGACGAATTCCAAATGCTGTTTTGATCAAATATCGATGACACAGATGATGAAGTGGTTACATTTTTGAAGCAGTATGGCAAGGCCGCTAGCATCGCAGTTATAACTGAGCCTGGCGTTTTCCAGGACACGATTGTTGTTGAATTCGAGTAGGGTAACGTTTTGGTCGAATTTTGCCACACACGTACATTTGCCAGACCGAAAAAGTGACTTATGATATTCAAGAACTTTCCGCTATTTGCGCTGATTTTTTCGGAGAGTTAAAAACAAAGAAGTATGTGGGCGAACTGACACTCACAGGACAGGACTACGCTGAAGTCCTGAAGGGGTTAATGTCTCTACTGGGCCAGTCTGTCACCGAGCAATGTCCCCAGAAATGAAGACTTGTCCAGATCTCAATGAGGAAGCGGGGGCGCCTGCCCCGAGTACAGCTACCTCTGTACCGTTGCCCAATGCTGCCATCTCCAGTTCACGTCAAGGCACTACAGCTATGGCACAAAATTCAAGGGATGAGGTGCCACAAATCCCTCCAACCTTCAATGCCCAGGGCGTAGCAAGGTCTTCATTTTCTCCAATGTCTCTGCCTGACCTTAATCCACCAGAAATACAACAGTATGTTGTCGAACACATTGGGAAAAGTGATGACAATGCAATCCACCTGTCTACATTGAGTCTCCGGTCATTTTCGTGTCGCGTCCCAAGACCACAGCATGAATCTGATTATGACGCCTGGTGATCTGAGGATGAGCTCTTGTTGAAAGATCCTGCCGTTTCAGACCTGCAACGCTCCAGGAAGATACTGGAAAGTTTGTTCCCACCACCAGCGGATATGGTAAGGCATCTCAAGCCAGAGACGCCACCAATGACTTACCTGCAGATTCTTGACTCCGCGTACGGAACGGTACAAGATGATACGCCAAGTTTATGGAGCTGTTCCAGGATGCTGGTGAAAATCCCTCTGCATACTTGCAACATCTGCAGGTTGCGCTAAACTTGGCCGTGAAGAGGGGAGTAGTCTGGGCCACCGAACTGGATCGACACCTGTTATATCAATTTTGTCATGGCTGCTGGGACAACACGCTTATATCAGAACTCCAGCTCAAGCAGCGCAAGTCTCATCCCCCATCTTTTGCTGAGTTGTTGCTATTGCTCAGGACAGAGGAAGATCGAGGGGCTGCAAAGGTTTAGCGTATGAAGCAGCACCTCGGCTCAAAAGCTAGAGCCGGGGTGCATGCCCAATACGTCTCTGCAACCCCAGAAGAGGATAAAGTGGACGCACTGACTACCATCACTCAGCAGCTCACCCAGCAGCTTGCCCACATCCAAGAGCAGCTGGTGTCCCTTACCGCTCAGTCCAATCGAAAGCAGTCCACTTCATCCAACCCCACTCGCGTCAGCCGACTCAGTGAAAGCATGAAATCCAGCAAAGCTACATCCCGTCCCTCTCACAAGACCCAGCCATCTGGACTAAAGCCAGGTTATTGTTATAATTGTGGAGAAGATGGACACATAAGACCCAATTGTGACAATGATCCAAACCCCTCGCTTGTGGCTATGAAAAAGAAACAGTTCGCAGAGAAACAGAGGAAGTGGTCAAGATCAAGCTCTCGCGACGTCTCGTCTTTAAACTAGATCGGGTTCCTGTTGAGGGGCAAACAGGAACTGCTGAGGACCAAGCAAATGCCAGTGAAGTGGATGGACCAGTCACATTCCTCTCCCACCGAGGCTGTTCGCCTGCCAAGAGGGTTAATTGGGTCCAAGTGCACTGGCCAGGTGAGCATAGCTGGTCAAAATTTTTCATGATTGCTGGATACCGGATCACAGGTAACGACAATACCCATCTCCATCTACAATCAACGTTTCTCACACCATCCTGTCAAGCCACTGTGCGACTTGCTACAAGTAGAGGGTGCTGCTGGGCAAGAAGTACCATATTTGGGCTATACTGAAACGACGATTACATTCTCAAAAGAGTTCATTGGTGCGGATATGGATGTGTGTACCCTGGTCCTAGTGGTTCCAGACGTCAGGCCAGGATTCCATTCCCAAGTCCTGATTGGGATGAACACACTGGAGCCACTTTATGAGCAACACCTGGGAGGTGAGTGTGCCAGCTACAGACCATCCTGGCATGGCTACAGCGCTGTCCTCAATTTGTTACAGCTGCGGCATCAGCAGACCCAAGGGGCCCACAATGGAGCGGTGAGACTGGCAAGTAAATCTCCACTTAAAGTTCCAGCAGGCTGCACCATGGTCATTAAGGGTTCTGTCCGTGGAAATCTACCATCAGCTGGCAAGTGTGCCCTCATCGAACAGCCATCCACTCCACTGCCCGGAGGTTTGTGTGTAAGGAATTGTCTTGTTGCCCTGCCCAGTCACGCACCACACCTTCCCATCGTGATCACTAATGAGTCTGACCAGAACATCACACTTCAGCCATTGAGCATCATTACTCTCTGCATCGCCCCAGATTCTGACTCACAATGTCTCCACTACCAATGCACAGAACACAGAAGGAAGCAATCTGGAGTTTGATTTTGGAAATTCCTCAATTCCCCCGGATTGGAAGGAACGAGTCATCTCCAAGCTCGATGTGTCATCCTCTTTTGACCCTTTTCTTCACTCCTGACACAATCCAGCTAATTTTGCAAATGACAAAATGAGAAACCACCGACACCGCCATCGCCAATGCTGTCACCAGCTCGACCAGAAGGAGAGGTGTGCGCTGGTTGTGCACAGGCCTGAAAAAGAGGCCTTCTACCACCTGCACCGAGTGTAACAGGTGCATTTATAGAGAGCATCAGGTCACATGCTGCAGGACCTGCTGCTGGAAATGACACACACACACTCAATCAATTTATCTGTTTATCTCAAACACACATACACAAACACACCCTCTCTCAATCCACTTATCTGTTTATCTCAAACACACACACACACACACACACACACACACACACGCGTCACATATTCAAAGCCTGGATATTTCTGTTTCATATTTTATGTTCTGTTGTGTTTGTGATGAGAATTTTGTACTTCATGCTTTCTTTATGACTTGTTTTGTGTTGTTTTATGACCTATATTTAAGGTACTGAGTAATCACTGAAGGTAAACACTCTCTTCTCTGCAGGAGGGCATGAATGAGCAGCTGTCAGAGTGAAAACACACCCACAGAGACAGATATAAGCTAAGCCTTGCTCTTCTGATATTGAGTCTTCACTTAGTAACTGACCTGCGTGTTGCTCTGTGAATGCTCCTCTTGTACAAGACTAAACCCTGTTTGAACTCTGAGCCGACTCTGATCTCCTTCCTCCAGTTCTAAATTAACACTGTTCTCTTTTGTTATTGAAGTTTTCAAAGTTGTTGCAGTTTACACAATAAATGTTCACATTGATGAATCAGATGTTGATTTAAAAATTATTTCACACACACACAAAACAACTCTTGGTACCCCTGGTAGTCACATGGCTCCATAATATAACTGGCAAAAATACAAGACTTTCATGAATCAGCCTACAATGGGAAAATGGTTGAATCTGGTGGAATACAGTAAAAATGTCAGATATCACTACTTTTCTTCAAAATGAAATGCTGACATTAGATGATGCATGGTTTTATACTGTAATGGCAGTGAGATTAAAAAATGTGGTTTGAATGGAAGACAATGAGGCATTTTTGCCACAAAGGTGTCCGGAGGGTAGTAAATTTGAGGAGGACACAAGGGTTAAAGACACGACGGTGGACTGAGGTGATGATCAGATCAGAGGGAGGAAGGTTATCTTACCGTGCACGAGGATCACAAACACCACAAACATCTTCATCTTCCTGTCACAACTACAACCAGCACAAAGTCCTCTTTAATGAGCTTCACTTCAGAGACACATGGAGGACATCAGCTCACAGCCAGTCATCACTGTCCTCCTGCTGACCGTCCACTGACACCAGGACAGAACTTCACTTTCACTTTGAGCTGTTTCCAGTGAAGCAGCTGCTGAATGCTGCTTCCTGTGACGCTTCCTGTGAGGCCCACCAGGGATTTGTTTTTTTTTATTGAACAATAATTGCACACAACATATTGGCATGGTACATTGCAATACAGAATACACAAGGCACATAAAGGCAAAAATAATGACATAGTTCTTTATGGGCAACAGAAATGAGGTCTTGATTTCATGCATCTATTTTTATGAATACAAAATCAAATCAAATCAAATCAAATTTTATTTGTATAGCCCAAATTCACAAATCACAGTTTGCCTCAGAGGGCTTTACAATCTGTACAGAGACGACACCCTCTGTCCTTCGACCCTCGATTTGAGTGAGGAAAAACTTGCCCCAAAAAAAAGCCCTTTTAACAGGGAAAAAAATGCAGAAGAAACCTCAGGGAGAGCCACAGAGGAGGGATCCCTCTCCCAGGACGGACAGACGTGCAATAGATGTCGCATGTACAGAGCAGATCAACGAGATCACAATGTATTCAATTATAAGCGATGGTTGACAGGAGTGAAAGTACATAAAGATGTATTACAGCAATAATGATGAAATGCACATGGAAATGTGATTACTAGTGATAACAGTAGTAGTGATTAATGGTAAGGATGGTATGTAGTAATGCAGTACGATAATAGTAGTGTAACGTATGTAACAGAGATGTGACTAATATTAGCATCAGTAGTGTGGGTGTTAGGCAGGGTCATGGCAGTAGGCGCATCCACGATCAGGCAGGGCCATAGCAGTAGGCGCATCCACGATCAGGCAGGGCCATAGCAGTGGGCGCATCCACGATCAGGCAGGGCCATAGCAGTGGGCGCATCCACGATCAGGCAGGGCCATAGCAGTGGGCGCATCCACGATCCACGACCCGGGCGCGGCCAGGATCCAAGGGAGCCTGTAGGACTAGAAAGCACAAGGACTCCGGGGAAGAAGTAAGTCAGTGACATGCAGAGATGGGGCATGTATACAGGCATAATGTATACAGATGGAGAGGAGAGGAGAGGGGAGGAGAGAGAAGCTCAGTGTGTCATTGTCCCCCGGACTAGGCCTATAGCAGCATAACTAAGAGCTCGTCCAGGACAGGCCTGGGCCTGTCCTGGACCAGCCCTAACTATAAGCTCTATCGAAGAGGAAGGTCTTAAGTCTACTCTTAAAGGTAGAGAGGGTGTCCGCCTCCCGGACCAAAACAGGAAGATGGTTCCACAGAAGAGGAGCTTGATAGCTGAAGGCTCTGGCTCCCATTCTACTTTTGGAGACTTTAGGAACTACAAGTAATCCTGCGTTCTGGGAGCGTAATGCTCTAGTTGGGTGATAGGGTAGTATGAGCTCCTGGAGATATGATGGTGCCTGACCATTAACAGCTTTGTAAGTGAGGAGAAGGATTTTAAACTCTATTCTTGATTTTACAGGGAGCCAGTGCAGAGAGGCCAATACAGGAGTAATATGATCTCTTTTCTTAGTTCCTGTCAGTACACGTGCTGCAGCATTCTGGACCAGCTGGAGACTCTTTAGAGACTTGTTAGGGCAGCCTGATAATAGAGAATTACAGTAGTCCAGTCTGGAAGTAACAAATGCATGGACTAGCTTTTCTGCGTCTTTTTGAGACAGGATGGGCCTGATTTTTGCAATGTTACGTAGATGAAAAAATGCAGACCTTGAAATTTGTTTTATGTGGGAGTTGAAGGACATATCTTGATCAAAGATAACTCCCAGATTCCTGACGGTGGTGCTGGAGGCCAAGTTAATGCCATCCAAACTCGCTATATCATTAGATAATGCATCTCTAAGGTGTTTAGGACCAAGTACTATAACTTCGGTTTTATCTGAGTTTAACAGCAGAAAATTGCAGGTCATCCAGGTCTTAATGTCCTTGAGACATGCATGGAGTTTAGTAAGCTGATTAGTTTCATTTGGCTTTACTGATAGGTATAACTGTGTATCATCTGCATAACAATGAAAGTTTACGGAGTGTTTCCGAATTATATTTCCTAGAGGGAGCATATATAAGGTGAATAGTATGGGTCCAAGCACGGAGCCTTGAGGAACACCATGACTAACCTTGGTATACAGGGATGACTCATCGTTAACATGTACAAACTGAAATCGATCCGATAAATAGGACTTAAACCAGTTTAATGCGGGTCCTTTAATGCCAATTAAGTGTTCCAGTCTCTGTAGTAGAATGTGATGATCAATGGTATCAAATGCAGCACTAAGATCTAGTAAGACCAGGACAGAGACAAGTCCTTTGTCAGAAGCGATTAGGAGGTCATTTGTAACTTTCACCAGTGCAGTCTCTGTGCTATGATGTGCTCTAAAACCTGATTGAAAATCCTCATATAAACTATTTTTATGAAGAAAGTCACATAGCTGGTTGGCGACTGCTTTCTCAAGGATCTTGGAGAGGAAAGGGAGGTTGGATATAGGTCTATAGTTGGCTAAAGCTTCTGGATCAAGATTAGGCTTTTTAAGGAGCGGTCTAATTACAGCTAGTTTAAAGGATTGTGGTACGTATCCTGTTAATAGAGACAGGTTGATCATTTCTAGTAAAGATGTGCTAATTAAAGGTAAAGTTTCTTTCAGCAACCTAGTTGGGATGGGGTCTAGGAGACAAGTTGTTGGTCTAGATGAAGAAACCATCGAAGTTAGTTGGTGGAGGTCGATGGGAGAGAAGCAGTCTAAATATAAGTCAGAATTTACAACTGTTTCTGAGGTTCCTGTGTTTAAAGATACAATAGTGCCATTTGAGGGCAAGCGATGATGGATTTTGTCTCTAATAGTTAAAATTTTATCATTAAAGAAGCTCATGAAGTCATTACTACTGAGCGTTGTAGGAATACATGGTTCAGTAGAGCTGTGACTTTCTGTCAGCCTGGCTACAGTGCTGAAAAGAAACCTGGTGTTGTTTTTGTTTTCCTCTATTAATGACGAGTAATAGCTTGCTCTGGCATTGCAGAGGGCCTTCCTATATATTTTAAGGCTATCTTTCCAGGCTAAGCGGGATTGTACAAAATGTACCGAGAATGATGAAAGTGTTGATGCCAGGTCACGGGACGCCTCTTTCACAGATGTACCATACAAAACATTTCCTTTTGTCTTCCCAGAAGGTTTTTAACACATTTACAGTCATAAAATAAATGTTCAGTTGTTTCAGTGTCTTCGTCACAGAATGAGCAGTTGTTGTGGTCTAAATTAAAACGAGTCCTTATAAATTCAGAAGAGGGGTATACTCTGTTAAGGTATTAAAGTGAACTTCCCTCACTTTTGGAGAATTGGGAAACTTAAAGAAGTTTCAACTTCTCTTTTAGAGAAAAACTGTAGAGCTGATATTCTGTTTGAATGGATTCAGTTCTTTAACCAAGGTACGTCAGATTGTGACATTAGGTAGTTTAAGATCAGTGATGTTGTGACCATTGACCAAAAGTGAAGGAAGTGTTGGGTTCACATTACTGGTACACAAATTATAAGACATCACAACAATAGACTGAGGGATTGCTTTGATGAGATTATTATACTGCCTTCTGTCATTCAGGTGATATTTAGAGCAGAGAGTCTCAAAGGGGACAATGTTTCTGGTGTTATCCAAGAGGTGCAGCACTGACAACACTCCTGTCTCTAGACAATTTTGATAAAAAAAAAGATTTATTCCTCGATAAAATGTATCTGCTATTCCATAATGAGGTGTTGTGAGGACTAAAATTGTGCTTGTAGATAATTTTCTAGTGATGTAAAACCTGTTGATGACATACATTAACATTTACAGACCTGAAGTGAAGCGTGACCCAGTGAGCAAAGAGTGGTCTAGATCACGTTTTTTAGACATCATTTATGGACATCCAAGACGTCAAAAAGACGTCCTCTGTGGAGCCAGAATGAACGTTTTTCATACATCTTTTCTGGACATTGTATAGACGTTTACATATCGTTTATCGACTAATTCTGGCTGTCAGTGGACGTCCAGATCATGGCCTGGCCATGTCAATAGTCAGGCCATAATCTAGACATCCACTGACATCCAGAATTAGTTGAGAATAGACGTTCATACTGGCTATGATCTGGACGTCCACTGACAGAATTAGTCGATAAACGATATATAAACATCTATACAACGTCCAGAAAAGACGTGTAAAAAACTTTCATTCTGGCTCCCCAGAGGACGTCTTTTAAATCAAATCAAATCAAATCAAATTTTATTTGTATAGCCCAAATTCACAAATCACAGTTTGCCTCAGAGGGCTTTACAATCTGTACAGAGACGACACCCTCTGTCCTTCGACCCTCGATTCGAGTGAGGAAAAACTTGCCCCAAAAAAAGGCCCTTTTAACAGGGAAAAAATGCGGAAGAAACCTCAGGGAGAGCCACAGAGGAGGGATCCCTCTCCCAGGACGGACAGACGTGCAATAGATGTCGCATGTACAGAGCAGATCAACGAGATCACAATGTATCCAATTATAAGCGATGGTTGACAGGAGTGAAAGTACACAAAGATGTATTACAGCAATAATGATGAAATGCACATGGAAATGTGATTACTAGTGATAACAGTAGTAATGATCAATGGCAAGGATGGTATGTAGCAATGCAGTACGATAATAGTAGTGGAACGTATGTAACAGAGATGTGACTAATATTAGCGACAGTAGTGGTGGGTGTCAGGCAGGGCCATGGCAGTAGGTGCATCCACGATCAGGCAGGGCCATAGCAGTAGGCGCATCCACGATCAGGCAGGGCCATAGCAGTGGGCGCATCCACGATCCACGACCCGGGCGCGGCCAGGATCCAAGGGAGCCTGTAGGACTAGAAAGCACAAGGACTCCGGGGAAGAAGCAAGTCAGTGACATGCAGAGATGGGGCATGTATACAGGCATAATGTATACAGATGGAGAGGAGAGGAGAGGGGAGGAGAGAGAAGCTCAGTGTGTCATTGTCCCCCGGACTAGGCCTATAGCAGCATAACTAAGAGCTGGTCCAGGACAGGCCTGGGCCTGTCCTGGACCAGCCCTAACTATAAGCTCTATCGAAGAGGAAGGTCTTAAGTCTACTCTTAAAGGTAGAGAGGGTGTCCGCCTCCCGGACCAAAACAGGAAGATGGTTCCACAGAAGAGGAGCTTGATAACTGAAGGCTCTGGCTCCCATTCTACTTTTGGAGACTGTAGGAACTACAAGTAATCCTGCGTTCTGGGAGCGTAATGCTCTAGTTGGGTGATAGGGTAATATGAGCTCCTGGAGATATGATGGTGCCTGACCATTAACAGCTTTGTAAGTGAGGAGAAGGATTTTAAACTCTATTCTTGATTTTACAGGGAGCCAGTGCAGAGAGGCCAGTACAGGAGTAATATGATCTCTTTTCTTAGTTCCTGTCAGTACACGTGCTGCAGCATTCTGGACCAGCTGGAGACTCTTTAGAGACTTGTTAGGGCAGCCTGATAATAGAGAATTACAATAGTCCAGTCTGGAAGTAACAAATGCATGGACTAGCTTTTCTGCGTCTTTTTGAGACAGGATGGGCCTGATTTTTGCAATGTTACGTAGATGAAAAAATGCAGA
The DNA here is from genome assembly GCF_965226575.1 of Pagrus pagrus. Lineage (NCBI taxonomy): Eukaryota > Metazoa > Chordata > Actinopteri > Spariformes > Sparidae > Pagrus > Pagrus pagrus. The sequence continues at coordinate 1,332,962 of NC_140204.1, forward strand.
CCTTGAAATTTGTTTTATGTGGGAGTTGAAGGACATATCTTGATCAAAGATAACTCCCAGATTCCTGACGGTGGTGCTGGAGGCCAAGTTAGTGCCATCCAAACTCGCTATATCATTAGATAATGCATCTCTAAGGTGTTTAGGACCAAGTACTATAACTTCGGTTTTATCTGAGTTTAACAGCAGAAAATTGCAGGTCATCCAGGTCTTGATGTCCTTGAGACATGCATGGAGTTTAGTAAGCTGATTAGTTTCATTTGGCTTTATTGATAGGTATAACTGTGTATCATCTGCATAACAATGAAAGTTTATGGAGTGTTTCCGAATTATATTTCCTAGAGGGAGCATATATAAGGTGAATAGTATGGGTCCAAGCACGGAGCCTTGAGGAACACCATGACTAACCTTGGTATACAGGGATGACTCATCATTAACATGTACAAACTGAAATCGATCCGATAAATAGGACTTAAACCAGTTTAATGCGGGTCCTTTAATGCCAATTAAGTGTTCCAGTCTCTGTAGTAGAATGTGATGATCAATGGTATCAAATGCAGCACTAAGATCTAGTAAGACCAGGACAGAGACAAGTCCTTTGTCAGAAGCGATTAGGAGGTCATTTGTAACTTTCACCAGTGCCGTCTCTGTGCTATGATGTGCTCTAAAACCTGATTGAAAATCCTCATATAAACTATTTTTATGAAGAAAGTCACATAGCTGGTTGGCGACTGCTTTCTCAAGGATCTTGGAGAGGAAAGGGAGGTTGGATATAGGTCTATAGTTGGCTAAAGTTTCTGGATCAAGATTAGGCTTTTTAAGGAGCGGTCTAATTACAGCTAGTTTAAAGGATTGTGGTACGTATCCTGTTAATAGAGACAGGTTGATCATTTCTAGTAAAGATGTGCTAATTAAAGGTAAAGTTTCTTTCAGCAGCCTAGTTGGGATGGGGTCTAGGAGACAAGTTGTTGGTCTAGATGAAGAAACCATCGAAGTTAGTTGGTGGAGGTCGATGGGAGGGAAGCAGTCTAAATATAAGTCAGAATTTAGAACTGTTTCTGAGGTTCCTGTGTTTAAAGATACAATAGTGCCAGTTGAGGGCAAGCGATGATGGATTTTGTCTCTAATAGTTAAAATCTTATCATTGAAGAAGCTCATGAAGTCATTACCACTGAGCGTTGTAGGAATACATGGTTCAGTAGAGCTGTGACTTTCTGTCAGCCTGGCTACAGTGCTGAAAAGAAACCTGGTGTTGTTTTTGTTTTCCTCTATTAATGACGAGTAATAGCTTGCTCTGGCATTGCGGAGGGCCTTCCTATATATTTTAAGGCTATCTTTCCAGGCTAAGCGGGATTCTTCCAAGTTGGTGGAACGCCATTTCCTTTCAAATTTCCGTGATGTTTGCTTCAATTTGCGGGTATCCGAGTTATACCAGGGTGCTAACCTCCTGTGCTTTATAGGTTTCCTTTTCAGGGGGGCAATAGAGTCCAGTGTTGTTCGCAATGAGCCTGCAGTGCTATCAACAAGATGATCGATTTGTGAGGAACTGAGGTTAGTGGAGGAGTCCTCTATTATATTGAGACATGGCATTGAGTTTAGTGCCAGCGGTATAATTTCCTTAAATTTAGCTACAGCACTATCAGATAGACATCTAGTGAAGGAGTTTTTGCCTAATGGTGTGTAGTCCAGTAATAGAACTTCAAAAGTTATTAAGTGATGGTCTGATAAAAGAGGATTCTGTGGAGAAACTGTTAGATTTTCAATCTCGATACCATAAGCTAGAACAAGGTCAAGGGTGTGGTCAAAACAGTGAGTTGGTTTATGTACACACTGAGAGAAGCCAATAGATTCTAATAATGAGATAAATGCAGTACTAAGGCTATCATTAACGACATCCACATGAATATTAAAATCACCTACAATAATTACTTTATCTGATTTGAGGACTAGACTTGATAAAAACTCAGAGAATTCAGATAAAAATTCTGAGTAAGGACCAGGTGCTCGATACACTACAACAAATAGAACTGGCTGTAAAGTTTTCCACGTTGGATGTGAAAGACTCAGAACAAGGCTTTCAAATGAGTTATAATTTAATTTAGGTTTAGGAATGATTGACAGACTTAAGTCATAAATAGCTGCAACACCACCTCCTCGGCCGGAGCCTCGAGGAATGTGAGTATTAATATGACTAGGGGGAGTGGATTCATTCAGGCTGACATATTCTTCAGGATGCAGCCAAGTTTCAGTAAGACAGAATAAATCAATATTACAATCTGAAATTAAGTCATTTACTAGTACAGCTTTCGATGACAGGGATCTGATATTTAGGAGTCCGCATTTAATTCTCTTGTCTTGTTTTGAGATTGCAGAGTTGCTGTTAATTTTTATTAGATTTTCATGCACAACTCCTCTTCTGTGGACTTTTGATTTGATTAATTTAATTAATTTAGGTGGTCGGGGGGCAGACACAGTCTCAATGAAGTTTTGGGTGTGCAACTGATCTAATGGAAGCTCAGAGAAGCGTGTAAGACTGCAGCTCTGCCTCCTGGTCTCAACTCTGGGTTGTCAGGCTGGTTGTTGGCTAATGAAATGGGTTAAATTTCTAGAGATGAGAGCCGCTCCGTCCAAAGTGGGATGGATGCCGTCTCTCCTAATGAGACCAGGTTTTCCCCAGAAAGTCCGCCAATTATCAACAAAGCCCACATCGTTTGCTGGACACCACCTCGACAGCCAGCGGTTGAATGATGACATGCGGCTGAACATGTCATCACTGGTTAGGTTTGGCAGGGGCCCAGAGAAAACTACGGAGTCCGACATTGTTTTGGCGTAGTTACACACCGACTCAACATTAATCTTAGTGACTTCCGACTGGCGTCGCCGGCAGTCATTACCGCCGACATGTATTATGATCTTACTATATTTACGTTTAGCTTTAGCCAGCAGTTTCAGGTTTGATTCGATGTCGCCCGCTCTGGCCCCTGGGATGCATTTCACTATGGTCGCTGGTGCCGCTAACTTCACGTTTCGTACTATGGAGCTGCCAATAACCAGAGTTTGTTTCTCAGCGGGTGTGTCGCTGAGTGGGGAAAATTTGTTTGAAACGTGAAGCGGCTGGTGGTGTAACGTGGGCTTTGGTTTGGTATTATGCTTCCTTCGTTCAGTCACCCAGCCGCCCTGCTGTCCCGGCTGCTCGGGAGTTGCCGAGGGACGGCTAGCTGAAGCTACAGTTGCTCGGTCCGCACTAGCTAAGTGGCTAACTGCAGCAGTTACAGTCGGAGTTTCCATGCTGCGGAGCCGAGCCTCCAACTCACTGAGCCTCGCCTCCAACGCTACAAATAAACTACACTTAATACATGTACCAGTATCACTAAGGGAGGCAGAGGTGTAACTGAACATCTGGCACACTGAGCAAGAGAAAAGAGGAGAGCGAGAGGGAGAGAGAGAAGCCATCGCTAGCTGATAGTGGCTAAGCTAGGACACGATAGATTAGCCAGCAGAGCTAAGAGAGCTACAAACAGCAGCAAGCCCGGCGACCAAGCTATAAACACAGAGTATTGTTGAATGCCTTAGTGGACCAGCAAGTGCCCGATCACAAGCGGGATCTCGGTCGCTGCAGAAAGGAATACAACAATAATCTGCTTGGACGAGCCGGAGCAGCACAGTTACGCTATCAGTCAGTAACACAACAACAGGAAATGACGCAATGACGCAACACGCTTACCGTAGTACGTAGACAGTCCTTTTAGACATCTTGGATGTCCATAAATGACGTCTAAAAGACTTGATCTAGACCACTCTTTGCTCACTGGGTCAAGTCTCAAGTAAATATACTAAAGTATATTCAGCACTTTTCAGATTATTTGTTTGTATATAAGAGATATTTTTAATCTGATTGTTGATAAAATAAATGAATTTTAAAAAGTGCTGATTCAGCTCTGACGCAGCATGTAATCTGTAAAGTAATTAGTAACAAACAGTGTTTTCAATTAATGTAGTGGAGTAAAAAGTAGATATCTGCAGAACATGGAAATACTCGAGTAAAGTGCAAATACCTCTAAACTGTACTGTAGTGCAGTACTGAAAACTAAACGCTGGCAGAGGTAATAATCCTGCTGGAGTCATGTCGCCCTCTGGTGGTTGTTTACAAGAACATCAGTGATGAACTCTGATTGGCTGACAGGAATCTTCATCTGATATCTGAGCTTGATTAAAACAAATGTTTTAATGGCAAATCAAAATACTGAGAATCAAAAGTTATAACTAAGAGACATGAAGTTAAATTATGAGATTAAATGTGACGATTATGAGACAAAACATCAGGATTGTTAAAGAATGAAGTCGACATGATGAGATTAAGTTACTGTGAGATACAAAGTCTGAATTATGGTGTGTGAGTCTGTGTGCACGAAGGTGTGTGAGTCTGTGTGCATGAAGGTGTGTGAGTCTGTGTGCATGAAGGTGTGTGAGTCTGTGTGCATGAAGGTGTGTGAGTCTGAAGGTGTGTGAGTCTGTGTGCATGAAGGTGTGTGAGTCTGTGTACATGAAGGTGTGTGAGTCTGTGTGCATGAAGGTGTGTGAGTCTGTGTGCATGAAGGTGTGTGAGTCCCTTGTAGAGAAGTGAACAAACAGCAGATGAACAACATCAGTCGTCTCTTGTGTTGTTTAATAAAGTGTTAAATATAAAACAGAGAATCACAGAGTGGATCTGTTGCAGCTGAACGGTCGGCGCTCTGCACACCAGGGCGTTCTGGGTGAGTCTGACAAAGAGCTGCAGAGAAAGTCTCAGTTTATAGAAAACTATGATGAGACACAAACTGAGGTTCAGGTTTAAGATGCGCTGCTTTGAACAGAAGGTAAAGATGATATGTGAGGTTAAAGCAGGCGGCCACAGGTCCTCACAGTCTGAACTGGACCTGTTTCTATCTGGAGACACTCTGTGAAGGTCAGGAGACATTTAGTCACTACAGAGACATGCTGTCTGTACATCTGAGGGGGTATTTACACTTTACTGTCACAGTTCAAAGGATCTAAACCACATGTTTCAGTCCAAACAACATGTGACATCACTCTGACATCACTCTGACATCACTGATCAATAGTCATCAATAGTGAGTGTGTAGACTGTGAGAGTCAGCAGGAGGAGTCAGAGTGAAGAAGAAGCTGACGAAGCGTCCTCCTGTCTTCATCCGTCGTCCATCAGCTCCTTCACCTCCATTTTGTCTCTGATCCAAAGTCACATCAGATCAATAATCAAAGATTGACCAACAAACCGATCAGACAGATTGATCAGCCATCAGAGGAGTCGGATCAGTGGAGCTGCTTCTGTTCCTGATGTCTCTCCCTGCAGAGGAGACAGAGGACAGTTAGACAGAGACAAGCAGCTAACCAGAGACAAGCAGCCAACCAGAGACAAGCAGCCAACCAGAGACAAGCAGCCAACCAGAGACAAGCAACCAGAGACAAGCAGCCAACCAGAGACAAGCAGCCAACCAGAGACAACCAACCAGAGACAAGCAGCCAACTAGAGACAAGCAGCCAACCAGAGACAAGCAACCAGAGACAAGCAGCCAACCAGAGACAAGCAACCAACCAGAGACAAGCAACCAACCAGAGACAACCAACCAGAGACAAGCAACCAACCAGAGACAACCAACCAGAGACAAGCAGCCAACTAGAGACAAGCAGCCAACCAGAGACAAGCAACCAACCAGAGACAACCAACCAGAGACAAGCAGCCAACCAGAGACAAGCAACCAACCAGAGACAAGCAACCAACCAGAGACAACCAACCAGAGACAAGCAACCAACCAGAGACAACCAACCAGAGACAAGCAGCCAACTAGAGACAAGCAGCCAACCAGAGACAAGCAACCAACCAGAGACAAGCAGCCAACCAGAGACAAGCAGCCAACCAGAGACAAGCAACCAACCAGAGACAAGCAACCAACTAGAGACAAGCAGCCAACTAGAGACAAGCAGCCAACCAGAGACAAGCAACCAACCAGAGACAAGCAGCCAACCAGAGACAAGCAGCCAACCAGAGACAGACATCCAGAGACAACCAACCAGAGACAGACACACAGTCCTCTGTTCTGTATCTTCATACTGACCTTTGACTTTGAGCTTCACTGTTTTCACTCTCAGGATGTCCTTGTTGATGACTCCACACCTGTATGTTCCTGTGTCTGTCTCTTTGGGGTGTTTCAGGGTCAGACTGAGGTCTCCAGTCTTCAGCAGGTCTTTCTTCATCTCTGTTCGGTCTTTGTAATCCTGGTGCTGTTTCTCAGGCTGGTCAGATCCGTTCTGATACAGGTGGACTGTCTTGGTGTTGAAGAGTTCATAGCGTCTCCACTCCACTGTAGCGTCCTCAGGCAGGTCAGGTGTTGTTCTGAAGGGCAGCTGGACAGACTCCTCCCCCTCCTCCACCTCCACCTGACAGGCTGAGAGGACAACAAAGCACAACATCAGCTGTACAGACAGCAGCAGCAGTTTGAATAACTTTATTGACTGATTACAAAGTAGGAGAGAAAGCTGAAGGACAGAACCAGGTGAGACCAGCAGGTAACAGGGGACAGACATACAGGAAGTAAAACCAGGTGTTCAAGGTGTTGGACATGATCAGAGTCCTGATGGTGTTGTGATGTTTTGTCCCTGTGGTCTTCACAGTAATGTCTCCTCTCAGTGTTGAACTGCTGTTTGTTGCTTCTCTTTGTCACTTTCACATTTCTGGACGTCAAATTGAACATTTTCTTTGATCGAGTTCTTCAACAGGAAGTGAAGATTTGTTGAATCTGCTGAGAACTGATCATCAATCAATAACTGATACAAACTATTAAAGCTGCATTTCTTTGTTCTCAGTGATGAAAAGATTTGTTGTTTCTTTCAGCTCGTTCCTTCAACTTTCTTCTGGATCAAATAAAAACATCACATTCAGATCAATACTGTCAACTCTGATTGGAAATCAATCAGCTGATTGATGTCAGTCTGACCTCTGACCTGTATCTACAGTACTGACCTGTATCTACAGTACTGACCTCTGACCTGTATCTACAGTACTGACCTCTGACCTGTATCTACAGTACTGACCTGTATCTACAGTACTGACCTCTGACCTGCAGCTTCACTTGTTTCTTCATCAGGATGTGTCCCTCCCTGTTGTAGACGGTGCAGGTGAAGGTGTCTCTGTCTCTGTCTGTGGGGTATTTCAGGGTCAGACTGAGGTCTCCAGTTTTCAGCAGGTTTCTCTTCATCTCTGTTCGACCTCTGTAAACAATGTGCTGTTGTTCAGGCTGGTCAGAGCCGTTCTGATACACATGGACCTTCCTGTTGTTACTGTTCCTCCACTCCACTTTAGCGTCTTCAGGCAGGTGAACTGTGGTTTTGCAGGGCAGCTGGACAGACTCCGCCCCTGAATCCACCTCCACCTGGTAGACTGAGAGGACAACAAACCACAACATCAGCTGTACAGACAGCAGCAGCAGTTTGAATAACTTTATTGACTGATTACAAAGTAGTAGAGAAAGCTGAAGGACAGAACCAGGTGAGACCAGCAGGTAACAGGGGACAGACATACAGGAAGTAAAACCAGGTGTTCAAGGTGTTGGACATGATCAGAGTCCTGATGGTGTTGTGATGTTTTGTCCCTGTGGTCTTCACAGTAATGTCTCCTCTCAGTGTTGAACTGCTGTTTGTTGCTTCTCTTTGTCACTTTCACATTTCTGGACGTCAAATTTAACATTTTCTTTGATCGAGTTCTTCAACAGGAAGTGAAGATTTGTTGAATCTGCTGAGAACTGATCATCAATCAATAACTGATACAAACTATTAACGCTGCATTTCTTTGTTCTCAGTGATGAAAAGATTTGTTGTTTCTTTCAGCTCGTTCCTTCAACTTTCTTCTGGATCAAATAAAAACATCACATTCAGATCAATACTGTCAACTCTGATTGGAAATCAATCAGCTGATTGATGTCAGTCTGACCTCTGACCTGTATCTACAGTACTGACCTGTATCTACAGTACTGGCCTCTGACCTGTATCTGCAGTACTGACCTGTATCTACAGTACTGACCTGTATCTACAGTACTGACCTCTGACCTGTATCTACAGTACTGACCTGTATCTACAGTACTGACCTGTATCTACAGTACTGACCTCTGACCTGCAGCTTCACTTGTTTCTTCATCAGGATGTGTCCCTCCCTGTTGTAGACGGTGCAGGTGAAGGTGTCTCTGTCTCTGTCTGTGGGGTATTTCAGGGTCAGACTGAGGTCTCCAGTTTTCAGCAGGTTTCTCTTCATCTCTGTTCGACCTCTGTAAACAATGTTCTGTTGTTCAGGCTGGTCAGAGCCGTTCTGATACACATGGACCTTCCTGTCGTTACTGTTCCTCCACTCCACTTTAACGTCTTCAGGCAGGTGAACTGTGGTTTTGCAGGGCAGCTGGACAGACTCCGCCCCTGAATCCACCTCCACCTGGTAGACTGAGAGGACAACAAACCACAACATCAGCTGTACAGACAGCAGCAGGAACTGTGATGGTAACAGGACCTCACTGTCTCATCCTTCTCTTATAATCCCAGACCTCACCGTCTCATCCTTCTCTTATAATCCCAGACCTCACCGTCTCATCCTTCTCTTATAATCCCAGACCTCACTGTCTCATCCTTCCCTTATAATCCCAGACCTCACTGTCTCATCCTTCTCTTATAATCCCAGACTGTCTCATCCTTCTCTTATAATCCCAGACTATCTCATCCTTCTCTTATAATCCCAGACCTCACTGTTTCATCCTTCTCTAATAATCCCAGACCTCACTGTCTCATCCTTCTTTTATAATTCCAGACCTCACTGTCTCATCCTCCTATAATAATCCCAGACCTCACTGTCTCATCCTTCTCTTAGGATATTACAGTACTGACCTTTGACCTCCAGCTCCACTTGTTTCTTCATCAGGATGTGTTCCTCCCTGTTGTAGACGGTGCAGGTGAAGGTGTCTGTGTCTTTGTATGTGGGGTATTTCAGGGTCAGACTGAGGTCTCCAGGTTTCAGCAGGTTTCTCTTCATCTCTGTTCGACCTCTGTAATCTCTGTCCTGTTGTTCAGGCTGGTCAGAGCCGTTCTGATACACATGGACCTTCCAATCATCTCTGTCCCTCCACTCCACTTTAGCGTGTTTAGGCAGGAGAACTGTGGTTTTGCAGGGCAGCTGGACAGACTCCGCCCCTGAATCCACCTCCACCTGGTAGACTGAGAGGACAACAAACCACAACATCAGCTGTACAGACAGCAGCAGCAACTGTGATGGTAACAGGACCTCACTGTCTCATCCTTCTCTTATAATCCCAGACCTCACTGTCTCATCCTTCTCTTATAATCCCAGACCTCACCGTCTCATCCTTCTCTTATAATCCCAGACGTCACTGTTGACAGTCTGTCTCAACAGTCAGGGAGCCACCAGAGTAAAGATGCTGCCCATGTGCATGATGGGTAGTGTAGTAGTAGTGACATACCTGACATGAAATAGTGCCTAAAATGTAGTAAAAGAGCTCCAGAAACAAGAAGTCCAACAACCAGGAGAACCAGGAGAGCTGTGGCCCAGGATGGGAATCGTCCTGTGGGAACCAGAAATATAAAGAACATGACCTCTGACCTCTGACCTGTATCTACAGTAGGTTTTAGGGTTAGTTGCTGACCTTTGACCTGCAGCTGTACGTCCGTCACTCTCTGTTCTCTCTTCATCCCCCAGCTGACCCATCTGACGGTGCAGGTGTAGGAGCCGCTGTCAGAGAGGTGGAGGTCTGTCAGGTTGAGGCTGAGGTCTCCAGTTTCCAGAGCGTCAGTCTTCATGGATGTTCGGCCGCTGTAAAGCTGGTTTTGGTCTTTAAGTCGGTCACCTTCCTGCTGACGCTGGTGGACGGTTGAAGGATCCAGATCGTAGCGGCTCCACACCACTGAGGGCTCGTTCAGTTCAAAAGTCTGAGACTTACAGGGCAGCAGGACAAACGGGTCCCCCTCCTTCACCTCCACAGCTGAGGCATGCTGGGAAACTGTGAGGTCACACAGACAGAGAGGGTCAATGACAGCAGCCTTATTTCATGTGATGAGTGAATGTGGTCCTCTGCAGTGTGTGCAGCCTGTAAACTGTGCTGCTGAAGCTCAACTCAGACTCTGTGTGAATGAAGGCCAACATCTACATCCACATGTGACGCTGCTGTCAGCAAAGCATCATCAACACGTCTGTTAAGTTCAGGCGCAGTCTAGTTTGATCATATTTATTATTTAGGATGAATTTTGGGGGCTGCTAACACTTGAAGGTTGCACCAGCTGAATTAAAATCATCATTATTAATAACGGTGCATACACTGCCCACTGCTGGTTACATGCACAGTAGCAGCTTCACTTTTCATGACTCAAACTTTATTGGGTTTTAATTTTTACAACAAACAAAGGCAAAATTGAGATACACAACTGTATGTGTTGATAATGAAATATCAGAGTGAGGACAATAAAATAAAATAATAAGGAAAATAATAATAATAATATAAAATTATATTTAACAGAAGAAAATACATATATACAATATTTAAAAAAAACGTCCATGACAAGGAAAATTAGTCCATGCACGACATGTTAAGCAGTCTATCCAGGAAACTACCAAAACACTGCTGCGTGTCCATTCATTGTCCAATGTGAGGTTGAGGTCTTCCAGTAAACAGATCCCTGTATTCACCCAGACCACCTCCATTTCCGTGACAGCCCCCCAAGAACAGACCACAGTGATCAGAGTGTGCACACATACCTTTTAGCTACCATGTAAAGAATATAATCTTACGAACATTCCCCATTTCTCATTACATTTATCAGTGTCGTTTATTATACTATATTATATTCTTTCAGAAGCTGCTACTTTGCCTAGCTCTGTAAGCCAGTCTTGAAACAGCGGGCCTTCTGCATCGTTCCACTTCCTCATTATCATGTGTTTGCCAATCATTATACTCTTCTGAATCCAATTGGTTAGGGGTTTTACAATATGGGCCGTGGGCTTGGGGTTGCCTAATATGTAAAGACTGGGGCAAAACTCAAAATCCACTCTTATGACCTCTGTGATATTCTCATGAACCCTTTTCCAAAATGTCTGAATCTTTGGACATGACCACAGGGCATGTGCTAGGGTACCCAGCTCCCCTTCACACCTCCAACAGTCTGGTGTTTCCTTTATACCTAGCATGAATAGCCTACTTGGGTGAAGGATTTTAAATTGAATCAATCTTATTTTGATATCCCTGGAGACTTGTTTAGTGACTCCAATAATTGTATCCCAATCGTTTTCTTCAATTGTTATGTTCAGGTCCCTCTCCCATAAGGCTTTCAGAGCTGTGTTGGACGGGTAACCAGTATGGTTCATAAGCAGAGAGTAATAATGGGAAGCCCCATGTCCAATCCCTGCGATCAAAATCTCTTTAATGAGGTCCATGCCCTGAGGTGGTGTGTGTGTAGAGCCAAAAGTAGTAATAAGGAGGTGTCTCAGCTGAAGATATCTCCAAAATTGATTGTTGGCTCGCTTGAATTGTTCAACAAGAACAAATGGCTGAAGGACACCATCTTTATAAAGATCACCCAGAGTATGTACCCCCTTAATCACCCACTCCCTCCATATAGGTGGTGGTTTACTAATAAAGAGTTTGGGGTTGTCCCACAGACCAGAGGAAAAGCTTAGAAAGGGGTTGATTTTAAATATACGAGACACTTTTTTCCATAGTCCCTGAAAATGAGAGATAACAGAATTGGATCGAGCATTCGGAGGCATTCTTGCTGATAAGAATAGCAATGGAGGTAGGGAAATGCACATTGACTGCTCTACTGCGTACCAAGGTGGTGCTCTTTCTGGAGGTAATGCCCAGTGCACCAAGTGCTTCAGGTTGAATGCATAACAATAAAACCATAGATTTGAGAGTCCCAGGCCACGTTTCATTACCGGCTTCTGCAATTTACGCAGATGTATTCTTGGTCTTTTACCATTGAAAAAAATCTTGTTACAAAGTGCATCAAACTGTTTGAAGTATTTTACAGGAATATTCAGTGGCAGAGACTGAAGTAGACAATTGACTCTGGCAGAGCAGTTCATCTTTATAATATTAACACTTCCCCATAATGAGAGATAAAGTGGAGACCATCTTTCTAAATCTGTGCTATTTTTTTCTAGTGGAGTGGTTTAAAATTACATTGCACTATTTTGTGTAATTGCTTAGGAATAATATTCCCAGATACTTAATTCCCTTATGGGGCCACTGGAACGATCCGGCTTGAAATAATGTTTTTGGGCAATACGTCATCAAGGGGAGAGCCTCAGACTTCGTCCAATTCACTCTATAACCTGAGAAGCTAGAGAAAGATTTTATAATTTTGATATATATAACAGTTTCACCCACTTTCGAAACGTCTGCCCAAAGCCATAAATCTCCAGCACTTGAAAAAGGTATTGCCACTCTACGCAATCAAATGCTTTTCCAGCATCGAGTGAGGCTGCGGTAGGTGTATTGTTGTTCCTAACCACCCACATAACATTAATCAGACGTCGAATGTTACCTGAGGCAAATCTATTACGTATAACCCCGACCTGATCTGCATGTATTGGCGTAGTTATAACACTACTGAGATGATTTGCAAGGATTTTGGAAAGTATTTTAGTGTCTATTGATATTAAAGAAATTGGGCGATAGCTTTTACGATCTGTGGGCTCTTTGCTTTCTTTAAGATTAGAGATATTAGAGCCTGAGACAAAGTGGGGGGTAACACTCCTCTTTCAAAAGCTTCATTATGCATTTGTAACAATAGTGGAGTGAGCTTATCCGAAAAGCACTTAAAAAATTCTGCCGTCAGCCCGTTGGGTCCTGGTGATCTAACAGACCGCATCGTTCGAATGACTTCCTTTATTTCTTCGGCCATGATTGCAGCGTCAAGCATCTAACGATGATCTTTATTCAAAGCCGGGAGGTCTGACCCCACCAAAAATGAAGGAATGTCCTCCTTTTGGCAAGACGATGTGGTGGTGTACATTTCCATGTAAAAATTTCTAAACGCCTCATTTATGTCTGACGTTTCCCGGCTTTATCCCCAGACTTGAAATACCTTTTCTTGTTCTAAAAAGTCCAAACTCGACCTTCTGTGATATTATCTGATTATATTCATATTTAAGCTGCGTGACTGTCTTTAAGTTGTGTGGGGAATAGATCTGCTTTAATTTGTCTTCTGCTTCTCCCACTTTCCTCTCCAAGTCTGCAAGCTTCCTTGCGTTTTGTTTTTTCTTGTGTGATGAGAATTGAATAACATGTCCCCTTATAAAGCTTTCAAGGCCTCCCAGACTGTGCCTACTGATGAGACAGAAGCAATATTTGTTTCAGTGTATAACTCTATTTGTGTTTTCAGCATTGCCTTAAAGGCATCATCTTGCAAGAGGGAGGAGTTGAATCTCCATCTTGAGGATTTTGTTGTTTATTCACTAAAGTGATCACACCGCTGCTCTGGCTCGTTCCGGGACTACAAAAAACATATCCCACCCATCCTTGACGCAATTTTTTGCCGTCCTTCAGAGACGTATGGCATTCCTGCAAAAAAACAACATCATATCTGATTGATTTCAAACTGAAAAGAACCTTATTCCACGTAGCTGGGCTTCCTAAACCATTGACACTCCAGGTGGCTAGGCGCAAGTTTTTATTGTCATGAACAGACATCGTAGCTTTGCATGGAAATGTATAACTGTGGTAGTGAGGAGGTTCCATGTCTTGTTTTCGCATGTCATGAACGTACAAACGTGAAAACGCAAAGGGAACAAAAACAATAATAGTAATAATTACAGATTAAACGGAGGTACATAACCATGTATAAACTGCACAAACCCTGAACACTATAAACCTTTACCAGTCCGTAACTGTCAGTAAAGCAACTCTGACAAAACCAAGTCCATCAGTTTCAGTTTGTTGAAGACGTCTCATGTCTCATCTAAGATGCTTCTTCACTTCTAACTAACTGGAGGAGCTGCAGGGTTTAAAACTCTGTGTGGGACAATAATAATGGTATAATGTAACATTTTAACGTTACATCTGCCAGATAATTAAGTAGCATTACATCACCACATGTTGTAGAGGACACTTTGACCACCTGATGTCACTGTTGATGTTTCACACCAGCTGCAGATTTAAGTTATGTACTGGTGGTTATCACCTGATCACAACACTTTGTCCTCCTTATGTTCCCTTGTGTTGGTGTTTGGTAGCTAACGTTGGCTAGTTTTAGCCGTTAGCCTCTTTGCTAATGTGTAGAGACAACACAGTGATGAACACCGCCTGAAGAAAAGTGCTTTCACTGATATTTGACACAACAGTATTTTGGTTCAAGTGTCGGGACTCTGTTAAACTCTAACAAATGACTTTATGGTCACAGCAGGGTTGTGTTAGACCTTCATAACAAAAACTCTGACGTGTTTCAGCGATCTGAACTTTGCCCTTCCATGACAGTAAACCAGCCACATTATAATACTTTGGCACTGATTGGTCCCATCTTCCCTACGAGAAGCTGACAGACAGGAAGCTTCACCAACAGGAAGTGATTTGATTAACAAACGACAGACGAATGTGTCATGAAGCGCTCCCGCCCTCACAGTTTTTAATATTTTGTTCAGTTTGGACCGGAGTAGAAGAACCTGACGTCTCTGTGGTGCGATCCAACATGACACACCTTCAGTACCAAACTAATAAATGAGTTTCTATGGATCATTTGTGTGGACTTTGCCCCGTACAGCTGCTGCAACAGGCCATATAACTGAGGACAGTGTGACTGCACAGTCTTCTACACTCAACACAAATATAAACACAACACTTTGGTTTTTGCTCCATTTTTCATGAGTTTAACTCAAAGATTTAAGACTTTATGATGCACACAAGAATTATTTCTCTCAGCAGCAGTTTGTTAAAATGTGTTAGTGAGCTCGTCTTCTCTGCCAAGATAATCCACCCACCTGACAGGTGTGGCATATCAAGGTGCTGATCAAACAGCAGGGTTATTACACAGGTGGTCTTTGGACTGGTCACAATAAAAGGCCAATCTGAAATGTGCAGTCTGATCCCCTTCAGTTCACGGGAACAGCTCTGGAGGACATTCCTGCAGCCAACATGCCACTTTCATTGTGTTGTGAGATGAAACTGCACATCTTAGAGCGACCTTTGATTGTGAGCAGTCCAAACAACACAAACCGACATTAAAGACATGACGTTGGACTGGGGTGATGATCAGATCAGAGGGAGGAAGGTTATCTTACCGTGCACGAGGATCACAAACACCACAAACATCTTCATCTTCCTGTCACAACTACAACAAACACAAAGTCCTCTTTAATGAAGTCTCACGTCAGCTACGGTACAAAACCAGACGGACTGTGAAAGACTCAGCTGTCGATCTCACGGAAGTCCAGGTGGGCGTCACAGGGAGCAAAGTCCAACAGGTGATTTACCGGCTGCGGTCAAATCAACCGTAAAGAACCCGCTCTGAAGAGCCGCTGGTTCTGAATCCGGATCAGCCTTCAGTCTCACAACCAGACCCATGAAACATACGGTACTGTTAGAGTATTTATTCCCGGTAATGAACTGAAGGTATCACAAAGGTATCCTTCCAGATTTCAAAGTGAAGGACGACGTGAGATAAAAACAAAAAAACATTGTTTCCATAAGTAATTCAACATTCATATATTGCTGAACTAAGTACTTTTTAGTCTACTTGTATAAGTGCTATGAAGTACTTTTACTGTGTATTTTTTGAGTAATCCTTTGTCAAGAATAAGAATGAGTCTTTTCACCCAACTTTGATGTGGATTTAAAAACATTTCTTTCATAAGTAGTTCAGATGCATAATACTGCTGAAGTCGTAGTTCATCACCTTCATGTTGGGCTGGATTAGTGGCAAGAAAGCGATGGCTGGTGTAGCTGGCAGAGCAGGAAGAGGACGAGACAGTGTGGCTAGTGAGACTCGTTGAGAGCGAGCTGGTGGCTGGAGAGGACCAAACAATTCACACAGGTAGTTGTGGGATGAAGCTCTGTTGTTTCTGGCTGTTGATGTTCAACCTACCTGAGGTTGTTCTGATGTTGCAATAAACACACACATACAAGCATCGATCTATTTCAAATTCAAAATATTATTTACATTGTTTCACATTTTTAAAATAAAGAAAGATGAAAATATAAAAATACACTTAAAATGTGTCTTTGAAAATAAAACAGTATGAACACCTTTAATTATATACATCTATCTAGTTATTTACATTTTAAATCACAGCATTTATTCAGACATGAGGCACACTGTCATTCAAAGACTGTCTGACTAAAACTGGTCTCTAAAAACACAACAGAGAAAATAACGTCAGGTGTTCTGAACATCTTGAGTCCCATGTGCAGACAAAGCACTTCCTGTTTCTTGCCCTGTTGTCTTTGAGTTGGTCCTTACTCATCCCCAGGAGCTGCACGTGGAAACATCTATCACAACTGTCACACTGTATCTCTACAATGAAACAAGTGATTATAAAGTCTAACTCATCTTTTCATCTGAAATAATGGAGTAGCTGTACAACAGAGGATCATTTCTGGTCATCGGTCTTTATAATAATTTTCTCTTCAGATTTCTATATAGTGTATTATGTCCACTTTATTACATGTAGTAAATATTGTGCAGCATACTGGCCTCAAAGACTGGTTATGTACATCAAAATGTACTAAGCCTCCCATATTTGAGGCATATCTTTCTGTGAGGATCCTTCATTTTAGAACTATCAATATTTTATTAAACAATGTGATGCTTTACAATTTAAATGAATCCTTGCAACATATTATATAATGTCTCATTTTTAAATATTAAAAAACTGTTCTAAGTATTACTTAGCCGTCCATTTTATCACTGCCATTGGACGTCTACGGTCACTATAATGTTTTGACTTTCTGGTAATATTGGTAAGTTATGCAGTGCATGTGACCTGCTTATCCCTGCTTCCCATATTTTGAGAGTGACCCACAGGATGTTGGTGTTACAACGTCTGAAAACACACACAAGCCTCTTCTTCAGTGATCCTTCTCCATTATGAGCAGTGCTTCAATGCATTTCTTGGATTCAAGGCGTAAAACCTATTTCAGCTTAGAATAGCAGGATTTCATATGACGACTGTTTTGGTGTGTTGATTATACTAAAGCCACATATCCTGACTGTTTTGATTGTAAATCTGTAAATATCAGTGTCAGTGTCAGTTCCCAAGAACTAGAGGAGCAATTTAGTGCCGTGAATTATTAACTAATAATGTTATGTCCTTTAGATAATAATGCTCATTTTTGATTGACACTGTCAGAGAGTTATTCATTTAACTACATGTTAATTATTGCGGTTGTAGTTTGCAGTGTTGCTGGACAGGACTGCATTATATTGAGAGGTGTTTCTAATATTTTGTCCACCCCATTTGAAGACATGCGAGGGACAGAATATTAGGAACACCTTTCAATATAATGCAGTCCAGGACAACATGTTGTGCTCACTTCACACGGGGCACCATATGTAGTGCTTCATGCAACAGTAACAGGGAGTTATAGGTTAAATTTGGCTATCAATAATAATTAATGATTATCAGGGATAGTGATGGGGTGGTGGGCCTCCTGTAGGCCCACCACCCGCAGGAGGGATCAGAAGGGGCCGGTGCGGTGTGTTTTGGGTGGCTGTCCTGGGCGGGTGCCCCGGCGACCCAATCCCCGGACGGTGACTCTAGCCATGGGGACATGGAATGTCACCTCGCTGGGGGGGAAAGAGCCTGAGCTGGTGCGGGAGGTTGAGCGCTACCGACTAGAGATAGTCGGGCTCACCTCCACGCACAGTCTGGGCTCTGGAACCCAACTCCTTGAGAGAGGCTGGACTCTCTTCTACTCTGGAGTTGCCCGCGGTGAGAGGCGGCGAGCTGGTGTGGGCTTGCTCATAGCTCCCCAGCTCAGCCGTCATGTGTTGGAGTTTTCCCTGGTGAACGAGAGGGTCGTTTCCCTGCGCCTTCGGGTCGGGGATAGGTCTCTCACTGTTGTTTCGGCCTATGGGCCAAACGGCAGTGCAGAGTACCCGGCCTTCTTGGAGTCCCTGGGAGGAGTACTGGAGAGTGCTCCAACCGGGGACTCCATCGTTCTGCTGGGGGACTTCAACGCTCACGTGGGCGACGACAGTGATACCTGGAGGGGTGTGATTGGGAGGAACGGCCTCCCTGACCTGAACCCGAGCGGTGTTCTGTTGTTGGACTTCTGTGCCAGTCATAGTTTGTCCATAACGAACACCATGTTCAAGCATAAGGGTGTCCATCAGTGCACGTGGCACCAGGACACCCTAGGCCGGAGGTCAATGATCGACTTTGTGGTCGTATCATCTGATCTCAGGCCGTATGTCTTGGACACTCGGGTGAAGAGAGGGGCTGAGCTGTCAACTGATCACCACCTGGTGGTGAGTTGGATCCGCTGGCAGGGGAGGAAGCTTGATAGACTTGGCAGACCTAAACGTACTGTGAGGGTCTGCTGGGAACGTCTGGTGGAATCCTCTGTCAGGGAGGTCTTCAACTCCCACCTCCGGGAGAGCTTTGACCAGATCCCGAAGGAGGCTGGGGACATTGAGTCCGAATGGACTTTGTTCTCCACTTCCATTGTTGACGCGGCTGTCCAAAGCTGTGGCCGTAAGGTCTCCGGTGCCTGTCGTGGCGGCAATCCCCGAACTCGGTGGTGGACACCGAGTGTAAGGGATGCTGTCAAGCTGAAGAAGGAGTCCTATCGAGCCTGGTTGGCTCGGGGGACTCCTGAGGCAGCTGACGGGTATCGGCAGTTCAAACGTGCTGCAGCGCGGGCGGTCGCGGAAGCAAAGGTTCGGGCCTGGGAAAGGTTCGGGGAGGCCATGGAGGAGGACTACCGGTCGGCCTCGAGGAAATTCTGGCAAACCATCCGGCGCCTCAGGAAGGGGAAGCAGCCCTCCACCAACACTGTTTACGGTGGAGGTGGGGAGCTGTTGACCTCGACTGGGGATATCGTCGGGCGGTGGAAGGAATACTTCGAGGATCTCCTCAATCCCACTGACATGCCTTCCATAGAGGAAGCAGAGGCTGGGGACTCGGAGGTGGATTCATGCATCACCCAAGCTGAAGTCACTGAGGTAGTTCGGAAGCTGCCCAGTGGCAAAGCACCGGGGGTGGATGAGATCCACCCTGCGTACCTCAAGTCTCTGGATGTTGTGGGGCTGTCTTGGCTGACACGTCTCTGCAACATCGCGTGGCAGTTGGGGACGGTGCCTCTGGACTGGCAGACCGGGGTGGTGGTCCCTCTATTCAAAAAGGGGGACCGGAGGGTGTGTTCCAACTATCGGGGGATCACACTCCTCAGCCTCCCTGGTAAAGTCTATTCTAGGGTACTGGAGAGGAGAATTCGGCCGATAGTCGAACCTCGGATTCAGGAGGAACAATGCGGTTTTCGTCCTGGCCGCGGAACGCTGGACCAGCTCTATACCCTCCGCAGGGTGCTCGAGGGTTCATGGGAGTTTGCCCAACCAGTCCACATGTGTTTTGTGGACTTGGAGAAGGCATTCGACCGTGTCCCCCGTGGCATTCTGTGGGAGGTGCTCCGGGAGTATGGGGTCGGCGGCCCTCTGCTAAGGGCTGTGCGGTCCCTGTACGACCGGAGCAGGAGTCTGGTTCGCATTGCCAGCAGTAAGTCAGACCTGTTTCCAGTGCATGTTGGACTCCGGCAGGGCTGCCCTTTGTCACCGGTTCTGTTCATTATATTTATGGACAGAATTTCTAGGCGCAGTCATGGGCCGGAGGGGATCTGGTTCGGGAGCCACAGGATTTCATCCCTGCTTTTTGCGGACGATGTTGTCTTGTTGGCTCCTTCGGGCCAGGACCTCCAGCATGTTCTGGGGCGGTTTGCAGCCGAGTGTGAAGCGGCTGGGATGAGAATCAGCACCTCCAAGTCTGAGGCCATGGTTCTCGACCGGAAAAAGGTGGCTTGCTCCCTCCGGGTTGGGGGAGAGATCCTGCCTCAAGTGGAGGAGTTCAAGTATCTTGGGGTCTTGTTCACGAGTGAGGGAAGGATGGAGCGTGAGGTTGATAGGCGGATCGGTGCGGCGGCCGCAGTAATGCGGTCGTTGTATCGGTCCGTCGTGGTGAAGAGAGAGCTGAGCCGTAAGGCGAGGCTCTCGATTTACCGATCAATCTATGTTCCTACCCTCACCTATGGCCACGAACTTTGGGTCGTGACCGAAAGAATAAGATCCCGGATACAAGCGGCCGAAATGAGTTTCCTTCGCAGGGTGGCGGGGCGCTCCCTTAGAGATAGGGTGAGGAGCTCCGCCACACGGGAGGAGCTCGGAGTAGAGCCGCTGCTCCTCCACATCGAGAGGAGTCAGCTGAGGTGGCTCAGGCATCTGTATCGGATGCCCCCTAGACGCCTCCCTCGGGAGGTGTTCCAGGCATGCCCCACCGGGGGGAGGAGACCCCGAGGAAGACCCAGGACACGCTGGAGTGACTATGTCACCCGGCTGGCCTGGGAACGCCTTGGGATCCTCCCGGAAGAGCTGGAGGAAGTGTCTGGGGAGAGGGAAGTCTGGGTGTCCCTGCTCAGGCAGCTGCCCCCGCGACCCGGCCCCGGATAAGCGGAAGAAAATGGATGGATGGATGGATGGATGGATAATTATTAAATATGATTAATAATAAGATCCAATTTACATTAGATCACCTCGGGGCACCACCCTTGAAGAAGGGAAAAGAGTTAATTCACCAAATCAGTCTCAGAAAAGGTACTAAACTATTTGTAACTCTGATTAATAATTAACTTAATAACTACAACCAATATTACCATAACAGCTGTAATGGTTGAAGGATTTTGGAGTTCTTGACAGAGTCGAGGTTGGCAACTTTCACTCTTGTACAATATTAAATAGACAGCATGAAGGTTCAAAAGTCTTTTATTTACACAAAGATGAAAACACACTAACTAACATGTACAAAATACAGGTGTGTGTGTGTGTGTGTGTGTGTGACGTGATGCCAGGTTATAGAAGATGGTTAGTTGCATGCATAGACTCTGAGTCTGTGTGAAGCATCATTCAACTAATGTCAAATTAGCCGTGTAGCAAAGCAAACTACCAATGACCTGACCTGAGATCACATAACACTCAAACAGTGAACAAACACATAGATTGAACACATATGCATTACATCAACCAGAGTTTAAAGTCCTGTGCTTAGCCGTGCTATGCTATGCAATTTAGGCCCAGTTCAGGGTTAAGAGTCTTTGAAGTAAAGGTGCTGGTGGTTCCTTGGCTGATGAGCCAACCAGGAGAACGTTGGGATTCCAATGTTGAACAATGCTGTTCTTGTTGTGCAAGATCTGATGAAAGACAGCAGATGGAGGAACCTGGTCGCTCCTTTCCTTTGCAGGGATATCAGCTCAGTGCTAACTTGCTTGGTGTTCCTCAGATTGTGGTGTTAGCTGGCAAGCTTTGCGTCGCAGCTGCTGGTGCTAACTGATCTGGAACACTAGCAGGACCTTGTGTCGCTGCAGTGAGGAGAAGTTCTTATGGCCTGCTGGAAATGCAGCTTGCAGCTCTCAGCAGCTGTTAGGCCCAGAAGAATCCAGGAGAAGAGAGCTTGAGGGCAGGCAGCCCCGTGGAGAGAGAGGTGGAGAAGAGAGAGAACACAGGAAGGAGCTGGAGTTTTGACTATCTGCTCAGAGGGGGGTCTGTCTCTCTGACCAATAGCAGCTCAAAGCTGAATTTGCACTTAGGTGTGAAGAATGGGGAATTCTGGGAAACTGAGTTCAGTTCAGAGCCCATTTTGAAATCCACAGTGAACGACTACATCTGTGGGTCCCAACAAACACCAGCACCCACTGTGAGCTCAACAATAAACAGTGTGATTGTTTCCTGTTGGACAGTGTCAACAAAAAGTGAGACATGATGAGCTTCCTCACAGTTAAATGTTGGGTTGGACTGTATTACATTGTACAGGTGTAATGAAATGGCTCATGATTGGTATTTCATAAATACAATGTCCACACATGTTATACGTATGTGGTGCTGCTGATAGACCGAGTGATGCTACAGTTAATACAATCTATGTCATACCATACATTTACTTACATTATAATATTATGATAAAACCACATTATAAGTACACGTTATGAGAAACACTCACCCAGTCAGTAGTGGGAGGCCCAGATCCTGGGGACTTTGAGGCAGAGCACATTGCACAGTTGTTCTCCAGGTCAAACTGCCAACAAAAGAATATTTTATGAATACAAACTGTATTTACATTTTACAGTCTACTGGCAGCAGCAGTGCAGTCAAATGCCATGCGGTTCAACTGGAAATTACAGCTTGTGATCTCCAAATGGATCATAAATGGCATCATCAAAGGTTTAATGAGTTTTTAAGGATGGATCACGTGAAAAAAATCAACAAAGAATAACTAAATATGTCATTTAAATATTGTCCAAAAGATTAGCTACCACAAAGTCTTCCTGGGCAAAGCTTGAGTCATCAATGACTGGCTGTGCAGCTGCTGTCAGAGGCGTCTGGACTCAACATGTTCACCACTGCACGTGTTACCGGCACCAGACCTCGAGGACATCTGGACCAGTAGCAAAGGACACAGGCCAGGAAGCACTGTGTAGCAGAGACATTTTCTGTGGGATGAAATAGAGAGGACAAAAGTTATCGTCTTGCTCAGGACAGTGCTCGTTTGTTTCTGAGCTGCGCATGTGCAGAGCATGAAGCCGAAGTCTCATAGTGGATCCACAGCAGCACCAGAGCGCCACCTACTGACTGGTTTGTGTATCAACGTGATGGAAAGTGTATAAACAGTGTCAGGATAATTCAAATGTTTGTGTCTGTTTACATAAAAAAACTTAGCATGTGGCATTTCCAACCCAAGAGTTGTTTTTAATCTGACTGTTGATCAAATAAATGAATTATAAAAAGTGCTGATTCAGCTCTGACGCAGCATGTAATCTGTAAAGTAACTAGTAACTAAAACAGTGTTTTCAATAAATGGAGTGGAGTAAAAAGTAGATATCTGCAGAACATGGAAATACTCGAGCAAAGTACAAATACCTCTAAACTGTACTGTAATGCAGTACTGAAAACTAAACGCTGGCAGAGGTAATAATCCTGCTGGAGTCATGTCGCCCTCTGGTGGTTGTTTACAAGAACATCAGTGATGAACTCTGATTGGCTGACAGGAATCTTCATCTGATATCTGAGCTTGATTAAAACAAATGTTTTAATGGCAAATCAAAATACTGAGAATCAAAAGTTATAACTAAGAGACATGAAGTTAAATTATGAGATTAAATGTGACGATTATGAGACAAAACATCAGGATTGTTAAAGAATGAAGTCGACATGATGAGATTAAGTTACTGTGAGATACAAAGTCTGAATTATGGTGTGTGAGTCTGTGTGCACGAAGGTGTGTGAGTCTGTGTGCATGAAGGTGTGTGAGTCTGTGTGAGTCTGTGTGCATGAAGGTGTGTGAGTCTGTACATGAAGGTGTGTGAGTCTGTGTGCATGAAGGTGTGTGAGTCTGTGAAGGTGTGTGAGTCTGTGTACGTGAAGGTGTGTGAGTCTGTGCATGAAGGTGTGTGAGTCTGTGTGCATTAAGGTGTGTGAGTCTGTGTGCATGAAGGTGTGTGAGTCTGTGTGCATGAAGGTGTGTGAGTCTGTGTGGATGAAGGTGTGTGAGTCTGTGTACGTGAAGGTGTGTGAGTCTGTGTGCATGAAGGTGTGTGAGTCTGTGTGGATGAAGGTGTGTGAGTCTGTGTACATGAAGGTGTGTGAGTCTGTGTGCATGAAGGTGTGTGAGTCCCTTGTAGAGAAGTGAACAAGCAGCAGATGAACAACAGCAGTCGTCTCTTGTGTTGTTTAATAAAGTGTTAAATATAAAACAGAGAGTCACAGAGTGGATCTGTTGCAGCTGAACGGTCGGCGCTCTGCACACCAGGGCGTTCTGGGTGAGTCTGACAAAGAGCTGCAGAGAAAGTCACAGTTTATAGAAAACTATGATGATACACAAACTGAGGTTCAGGTTTAAGATGCGCTGCTTTGAACAGAAGGTAAAGATGATATGTGAGGTTAAAGCAGGCGGCCACAGGTCCTCACAGTCTGAACTGGACCTGTTTCTATCTGGAGACACTCTGTGAAGGTCAGGAGACATTTAGTTACTACAGAGACATGCTGTCTGTACATCTGAGGGGGTATTTACACTTTACTGTCACAGTTCAAAGGATCTGAACCACATGTTTCAGTCCAAACAACATGTGACATCACTCTGACATCACTCTGACATCACTGATCAACAGTCATCAATAGTGAGTGTGTAGACTGTGTGAGAGTCAGTAGGAGGAGTCAGAGTGAAGAAGAAGCTGACGAAGCGTCCTCCTGTCTTCATCCGTCGTCCATCAGCTCCTTCACCTCCATTTTGTCTCTGATCCAAAGTCACATCAGATCAATAATCAAAGATTGACCAACAGACCGATCAGACAGATTGATCAGCCATCAGAGGAGTCGGATCAGTGGAGCTGCTTCTGTTCCTGATGTCCACTGTTTCATCTTTGATCTGAGTCCTCCCTGCAGAGGAGACAGAGGACAGTTAGACAGAGACAAGCAGCCAACCAGAGACAAGCAGCCAACCAGAGACAAGCAGCCAATCAGAGACAAGCAGCCAACCAGAGACAAGCAGCCAACCAGAGACAAGCAACCAACCAGAGACAAGCAACCAACCAGAGACAAGTAACCAGAGACAAGCAGCCAACCAGAGACAAGCAGCCAACCAGAGACAAGCAACCAACCAGAGACAAGCAACCAACCAAAGACAAGCAGCCAACCAGAGACAAGCAGCCAACCAGAGACAAGCAGCCAACCAGAGACAAACAGCCAACCAGAGACAAGTAACCAGAGACAAGCAACCAACCAGAGACAAGCAGCCAACCAGAGACAAGCAGCCAACCAGAGACAACCAACCAGAGACAAGCAGCCAACCAGAGACAAGCAACCAACCAGAGACAAGCAACCAACCAAAGACAAGCAGCCAACCAGAGACAAGCAGCCAACCAGAGACAAGCAGCCAACCAGAGACAAACAGCCAACCAGAGACAAGTAACCAGAGACAAGCAACCAACCAGAGACAAGCAGCCAACCAGAGACAAGCAGCCAACCAGAGACAACCAACCAGAGACAAGCAGCCAACCAGAGACAAGCAACCAACCAGAGACAAGCAACCAACCAGAGACAAACAGCCAACCAGAGACAAGCAGCCAACCAGAGACAAGCAACCAACCAGAGACAAGCAGCCAACCAGAGACAAGCAGCCAACCAGAGACAAGCAACCAACCAGAGACAAGCAGCCAACCAGAGACAAACAACAACCAGAGACAAGCAGCCAACCAGAGACAAACAGCCAACCAGAGACAAGCAGCCAACCAGAGACAAGCAACCAACCAGAGACAAGCAGCCAACCAGAGACAAACAACAACCAGAGACAAGCAGCCAACCAGAGACGAGCAACCAACCAGAGACAAGCAACCAACCAGAGACAAGCAGCCAACCAGAGACAAGCAACCAACCAGAGACAAGCAGCCAACCAGAGACAAGCAGCCAACCAGAGACAAGCAACCAACCAGAGACAAGCAGCCAACCAGAGACAAGCAACCAACCAGAGACAAGCAGCCAACCAGAGACAAGCAACCAACCAGAGACAAGCAACCAACCGGAGACAAGCAGCCAGAGACAAGCAGCCAACCAGAGACAGACACACAGACCTCTGTTCTGTATCTTCATACTGACCTTTGACTTTGAGCATCACTGTCTTCAGTCTCAGGATGTCTCTGTCCTTGTTGAAGACTCCACACCAGTATCTTCCTGTGTCTGTCTCTTTGGGGTCTTTCAGGGTCAGACTGAGGTCTCCAGTCTTCAGCAGGTCTTTCTTCATCTCTGTTCGGTCTTTGTAATCCTGGTCCTGTTTCTCAGGCTGGTCAGATCTGTTCTGATACAGGTGGACTCTCCTGATTGAGGGCTCTAAGCAGACCCACTCCACTTCAGCGTCCTCAGGCAGGTCAGGTGTTGTTTTGAAGGGCAGCTGGACAGACTCCTCCCCCTCCTTCACCTCCACCTGACAGTCTGAGAGGACAACAAAGCACAACATCAGCTGTACAGACAGCAGCAGCAGTTTGAATAACTTTATTGACTGATTACAAAGTAGTAGAGAAAGCTGAAGGACAGAACCAGGTGAGACCAGCAGGTAACAGGGGACAGACATACAGGAAGTAAAACCAGGTGTTCAAGGTGTTGGACATGATCAGAGTCCTGATGGTGTTGTGATGTTTTGTCCCTGTGGTCTTCACAGTAATGTCTCCTCTCAGTGTTGAACTGCTGTTTGTTGCTTCTCTTTGTCACTTTCACATTTCTGGACGTCAAATTTAACATTTTCTTTGATCGAGTTCTTCAACAGGAAGTGAAGATTTGTTGAATCTGCTGAGAACTGATCATCAATCAATAACTGATACAAACTATTAACGCTGCATTTCTTTGTTCTCAGTGATGAAAAGATTTGTTGTTTCTTTCAGCTCGTTCCTTCAACTTTCTTCTGGATCCAATAAAAACATCACATTCAGATCAATACTGTCAACTCTGATTGGAAATCAATCAGCTGATTGATGTCAGTCTGACCTCTGACCTGTATCTACAGCACTGACCTGTATCTACAGCACTGACCTGTATCTACAGTACTGACCTCTGACCTGCAGCTTCACTTGTTTCTTCATCAGGATGTGTCCCTCCCTGTTGTAGACGGTGCAGGTGAAGGTGTCTGTGTCTCTGTCTGTGGGGTATTTCAGGGTCAGACTGAGGTCTCCAGGTTTCAGCAGGTTTCTCTTCATCTCTGTTCGACCTCTGTAAACAATGTGCTGTTCTTCAGGCTGGTCAGAGCCGTTCTGATACACATGGACCTTCCTGTTGTCTCTGTCCCTCCACTCCACTTTAGCGTCTTCAGGCAGGTGAACTGTGGTTTTGCAGGGCAGCTGGACAGACTCCGCCCCTGAATCCACCTCCACCTGGTAGACTGAGAGGACAACAAACCACAACATCAGCTGTACAGACAGCAGCAGGAACTGTGATGGTAACAGGACCTCACTGTCTCATCCTTCTCTTATAATCCCAGACGGTCTCATCCTTCTCTTATAATCCCAGACCTCACTGTTGACAGTCTGTCTCAACAGTCAGGGAGCTACCAGAGTAAAGATGCTGCCCATGTGCATGATGGGTAGTGTAGTAGTAGTGACATACCTGAGTCGTGCCTAAAATGTAGTAAAAGAGCTCCAACAAGAAGTCCAACCACCAGGAGAACCAGGAGAACCAGGAGAGCCTCGGCCCAGGATGGGAATCGTCCTGTGGGAACTAGAAACATAAAGAACATGACCTCTGACCTCTGACCTCTGACCTGTATCTACAGCAGGTTTTAGGGTTAGTTGCTGACCTTTGACCTGCAGCTGTACGCTCGTCACTCTCCATTCTCTCTGTCTCCCCCAGCTGAACCCTCTGACGGTGCAGGTGTAGGAGCCGCTGTCAGAGAGGTGGAGGTCTGTCAGGTTGAGGCTGAGGTCTCCAGTTTCCAGAGCGTCAGTCTTCATGGATGTTCGGCCGCTGTAAAGCTGGTTCTGGTCTTTAAGTCGGTCACCTTCCTGCTGACGCTGGTGGACGGTTGAAGGATCCAGATCGTAGCGGCTCCACACCACTGAGGGCTCGTCCAGTTCAAAAGTCTGAGACTTACAGGGCAGCAGGACAAACGGGTCCCTCTCATGCAGCTCCACAGCTGAGGCATGCTGGGAAACTGTGAGGTCACACAGACAGAGAGGGTCAATGACAGCAGCCTTATTTCATGTGATGAGTGAATGTGGTCCTCTGCAGTGTGTGCAGCCTGTAAACTGTGCTGCTGAAGCTCAACTCAGACTCTGTGTGAATGAAGGCCAACATCTACATCCACATGTGACGCTGCTGTCAGCAAAGCATCATCATCACGTCTGTTAACAGAAGCCATCAGAGTGTGAGCGAGCTGCAGGGATCTAATCCTGAAGACCAGAAGTGAGGACAAGTGCGACTGTACAGTCTTCTACATTCATCAGGTTTAAAGACACAGTGAACATCAGCTGCCTTTAACTGTTCTTCATGTGTTTCTCTGAAGAAAACATGGTCCTGGAGCTGAAACACACTGATGAAGTGTAACAGGTTTAACAACTCTCAAACCCATAGAACAGCTATATAAGAGTGCGCTCAAGGTGTTCGATAGGAAACCTCGCTCTTATCACCACCGTAACATCCTGAGGAGGTACAGCTTTCTGAGTTCTGCTAATTTTAAGGTTTTTAAACAGGTTGGTTTTATATTCAAGACCTTACACGGTCTGGGCCCGCCTCCATTATCAGAATTCATACAAAGGAAGTCTGATAGAGGAATCAGCACCAGGTCGACCGTTAGAGGAGGCTGCGAAGTGCCGTTCCGAAAAACCACCTTTAGTAAAAACATCCTTTCGGTCCAAGGCTGTTCAATCTGGAATGACCTACCTCTGACAATACGAGACTGTCTGTCATTCCCATCCTTTAAGTACAATCTAAAGAAACGGTTACTCGACAACCAAACCTGCGACCATGCATAGTTTTTTCGTCTAAACGAGTCCTGTATTACTTGAACCCTGTAACACTTGAAAGCAACACTGCACTTTATGCACAAGTTATTCTACTAGACAACATGTGTAGTCGCACCCTACACTTCCTCCCATGTCTTCTCCTGTCTTGTTGTGCCAGTGCTGTTTGATGTCCGGGGACTACGGATGGAAATTAGCATCTGTGCCAAATCCGGTGTATTTACGTTGCATTTCATATGTAATGATCATCAATATGCATTGTCCCGTCTAAATACATAAATAAATAAATAAAATAAAAATAAGTGAACATGACACAAACCCACATTAAAGACACGACGGTGGACTGAGGTGATGATCAGTTCAGAGGGAGGAAGGTTATCTTACCGTGCACGAGGATCACAAACACCACAAACATCTTCATCTTCCTGTCACAACTACAACCAGCACAAAGTCCTCTTTACTGAGCTTCACTTCAGAGACACATGGAGGACATCAGCTCACAGTCGTCACTGTCCTCCTGCTGACCGTCCACTGACACCAGGACCGAACTTTACTTTCACTTTGAGCTGTTTCCAGTAAATCACGTGTTGAGCGCTGCGTCCTGTGACGTTGCTTCCGGTGACGCCCACCTGGACTTCCCCGAGCTCGACTGCTGTTGTTTACTGTGTCTCTCCTTGTTTATGTGTGTTAGTTGTGTATTCTTCGGTCGTGAGTCGCTCACAGTCCCGCTGGTTTTGTCCCGTAGCTAACTTTAGCTCCTATAACCTGTAGTATTGTGTCTGTTACTGGGCAGTGTGCTGCTGCCCGGTAGCTTCCTCAGCCGAGCCTAGCTCACTGTTTGTGGCTGTCACCGCAGTGAGCAGCCCGGAGAAACGCGTCAGGATGGTTTGTGCTGGCTGTCCTGCAGGTGTCTCAGGTGTCTCTGTTAGAGGGACGTGTCCGGGAGCCACAGCAGCTGCTCTCCGTTAGAAACACGGGCACTGCAGACAGTGTTAGCCCCGGGCCTGACAGCAGGCCTGCTAGCCTTAGCATTAGCTCAGCCTCGTCTGACAACAGACAGGTGTGTGAAGCGGGTTGACACGATGTAGCACTCAGCAGGTCGCAGGTGACTGAGCCTGC
The DNA here is from genome assembly GCF_965226575.1 of Pagrus pagrus. Taxonomy (NCBI): domain Eukaryota; kingdom Metazoa; phylum Chordata; class Actinopteri; order Spariformes; family Sparidae; genus Pagrus; species Pagrus pagrus. The sequence goes on from NC_140204.1 coordinate 1,362,814, forward strand.
TAGTGATGGTTAGTGCTGGTCTGAGGCTGCGAGCCTAGTGAACAGGTCAGTCAGGGACATGACAGCTGAGTGTGTAACACTGAGACTGTCACCTCCCTCTCTGTTTGAGTCATGCTGCAAATGTGTCAATCATTTAGTTTATTCACGTCTCAGCAGGCTCCTGAATACCAGAGCTGCTCACTGCTGCATCCTGTCCTCCCGACCTGCAGGCAGCCAACACACAGCTTCATGTGCAGACTCACACAGCTTCATGTGCAGACTCACACAGCTTCATGTGCAGACTCACACAGCTTCATGTGCAGACTCACACAGCTTCATGCACACAGACTCACACAGCTTCATGTGCAGACTCACACAGCTTCATGTGCAGACTCACACAGCTTCATGTGCAGACTCACACAGCTTCATGCACACAGACTCACACACCTTCATGTGCAGACTCACACAGCTTCATGTGCAGACTCACACAGCTTCATGCACACAGACTCACACAGCTTCATGTGCAGACTCACACAGCTTCATGTGCAGACTCACACAGCTTCATGCACACAGACTCACACAGCTTCATGCACACAGACTCACACACCTTCATGCTCACAGACTCACACACCTTCATGCACACGGACTCACACACCTTCATGCACACAGACTCACACACCTTCATGCACACACTCACACAGCTTCATGCACACAGACTCACACACCTTCATGCACACAGACTCACACACCTTCATGTGCAGACTCACACACCTTCATGCACACAGACTCACACAGCTTCATGCACACAGACTCACACACCTTCATGCACACGGACTGACACACCTTCATGCACACAGACTCACACAGCTTCATGCACACAGACTCACACAGCTTCATGCACACGGACTCACACACCTTCATGCACACAGACTCACACACCTTCGTAGGTGTAATACATGACATCATAATTACTCGCCTACTGACCATTAAAGTTCTGGACGTGTTGATACACGACTCAGAATTAATCAGGGATATTTTAGTGTTTCTCTTTAGTTTGTGACATTTCTGAATATTGTGAGTTGTGTAGTTTTTGCCACCCAAAAATAATTTGACACATTTCATTTGACTTTTATTACACACACACACACACACACACACACACACACACACACACACACACACACACACTTTAATGGTCAGCAGTGGCGTAATTATGAAGTCATGTATTTATTAAATGTCTTTGAAATTAAATAACGACCTCAACATGATTTAGTAATAATATTCTGCTAATGAGACAAAATATATTTGACTTTACTGAAGTGCAGAAGTTCATTAGGATCCAGTTGAGTTCATCATGAGAAAATCTTTATTAAATCATGTTTTTAACACATGTTGTGATAACTGGGGTCAAATTCAGAGAAATGACTGAACATTGTTTTGTCACTAAAACATACTTAACTAACATTTACAGACCTGAAGTGAAGCGTGACCCTCAAGTCTCAAGTAAATATACTAAAGTATATTCAGCACTTTTCAGATTATTTGTTTGTATATAAGAGTTGTTTTTAATCTGACTGTTGATCAAATAAGTGATAAAAAGTGCTGATTCAGCTCTGACACAGCATGTAATCTGTAAAGTAACTAGTAACTAAAACAGTGTTTTCAATAAATGTAGTGGAGTAAAAAGTAGATATCTGCAGAACATGGAAATACTCGAGTAAAGTACAAATACCTGTAAACTGTACTGTAGTGCAGTACTGAAAAGTAAACGCTGGCAGAGGTAATAATCCTGCTGGAGTCATGTCGCCCTCTGGTGGTTGTTTACGAGGACATCAGTGATTAACTCTGATTGGCTGACAGGAATCTTCATCTGATATCTGAGCTTGATTAAAACAAATGTTTTAATGGCAAATCAAAATACTGAGAATCAAAAGTTATAACTGAGAGACATGAAGTTAAATTATGAGATTAAATGTGACGATTATGAGACAAAACATCAGGATTGTTAAAGAATGAAGTCGACATGATGAGATTAAGTTACTGTGAGATACAAAGTCTGAATTATGGTGTGTGAGTCTGTGTGCACGAAGGTGTGTGAGTCTGTGTGCATGAAGGTGTGTGAGTCTGTGTGAGTCTGTGTGCATGAAGGTGTGTGAGTCTGTGTGCACGAAGGTGTGTGAGTCTGTGTACGTGAAGGTGTGTGAGTCTGTGTGCACGAAGGTGTGTGAGTCTGTGTGAGTCTGTGTGCATGAAGGTGTGTGAGTCTGTACATGAAGGTGTGTGAGTCTGTGTGCATGAAGGTGTGTGAGTCTGTGTACACGAAGGTGTGTGAGTCTGTGTGCATGAAGGTGTGTGAGTCTGTGTGCATGAAGGTGTGTGAGTCTGTGTACATGAAGGTGTGTGAGTCTGTGAAGGTGTGTGAGTCTGTGTACGTGAAGGTGTGTGAGTCTGTGTGCATGAAGGTGTGTGAGTCTGTGTGCATGAAGGTGTGTGAGTCTGTGTACATGAAGGTGTGTGAGTCTGTGCACATGAAGGTGTGTGAGTCTGTGTGCATGAAGGTGTGTGAGTCTGTGTGCACGAAGGTGTGTGAGTCTGTGTGCACGAAGGTGTGTGAGTCTGTACATGAAGGTGTGTGAGTCTGTGTGCATGAAGGTGTGTGAGTCTGTACATGAAGGTGTGTGAGTCTGTGTGCATGAAGGTGTGTGAGTCTGAAGGTGTGTGAGTCTGTGTGCATGAAGGTGTGTGAGTCTGAAGGTGTGTGAGTCTGTGTACATGAAGGTGTGTGAGTCTGTGTGCGTGAAGGTGTGTGAGTCTGTGTGCATGAAGGTGTGTGAGTCTGTGTGCGTGAAGGTGTGTGAGTCTGTGTGCATGAAGGTGTGTGAGTCTGTGTGCGTGAAGGTGTGTGAGTCTGTGTGCATGAAGGTGTGTGAGTCTGTGTGCACGAAGGTGTGTGAGTCTGTGTGCATGAAGGTGTGTGAGTCTGTACATGAAGGTGTGTGAGTCTGTGTGCACGAAGGTGTGTGAGTCTGTGTGCATGAAGGTGTGTGAGTCTGTGCACATGAAGGTGTGTGAGTCTGTGTGCACGAAGGTGTGTGAGTCTGTGTGCATGAAGGTGTGTGAGTCTGTGTGCATGAAGGTGTGTGAGTCTGTACATGAAGGTGTGTGAGTCTGTGTGCATGAAGGTGTGTGAGTCTGTACATGAAGGTGTGTGAGTCTGTGTGCATGAAGGTGTGTGAGTCTGTGTACGTGAAGGTGTGTGAGTCTGTGTGCATGAAGGCGTGTGAGTCTGTGTGCGTGAAGGTGTGTGAGTCTGTGTGCGTGAAGGTGTGTGAGTCTGTGTGAGTCTGTGTGCATGAAGGTGTGTGAGTCTGTGTGCATGAAGGTGTGTGAGTCTGTGTGTATGAAGGTGTGTGAGTCTGCGTGAGTCTGTGTGCATGAAGGTGTGTGTGTCTGTGAACATGAAGGTGTGTGAGTCTGAAGGTGTGTGAGTCTGTACATGAAGGTGTGTGAGTCTGTGTACATGAAGGTGTGTGAGTCTGTGTGCATGAAGGTGTGTGAGTCTGTGTGCATGAAGGTGTGTGAGTCTGAAGGTGTGTGAGTCTGTGTGCATGAAGGTGTGTGAGTCTGTGTGCATGAAGGTGTGTGAGTCTGAAGGTGTGTGAGTCTGTGTACATGAAGGTGTGTGAGTCTGTGTGCATGAAGGTGTGTGAGTCTGTGCATGAAGGTGTGTGAGTCTGTACATGAAGGTGTGTGAGTCTGTGTGCATGAAGGTGTGTGAGTCTGAAGGTGTGTGAGTCTGTGTGCATGAAGGTGTGTGAGTCTGTGTGCATGAAGGTGTGTGAGTCTGTGTGCATGAAGGTGTGTGAGTCTGTGTGCATGAAGGTGTGTGAGTCTGAAGGTGTGTGAGTCTGTGTACATGAAGGTGTGTGAGTCTGTGTGCGTGAAGGTGTGTGAGTCTGTGTGCATGAAGGTGTGTGAGTCTGTGTGCGTGAAGGTGTGTGAGTCTGTGTGCATGAAGGTGTGTGAGTCTGTGTGCGTGAAGGTGTGTGAGTCTGTGTGCATGAAGGTGTGTGAGTCTGTACATGAAGGTGTGTGAGTCTGTGTGCACGAAGGTGTGTGAGTCTGTGTGCATGAAGGTGTGTGAGTCTGTACATGAAGGTGTGTGAGTCTGTGTGCACGAAGGTGTGTGAGTCTGTGTGCATGAAGGTGTGTGAGTCTGTGCACATGAAGGTGTGTGAGTCTGTGTGCACGAAGGTGTGTGAGTCTGTGTGCATGAAGGTGTGTGAGTCTGTGTGCATGAAGGTGTGTGAGTCTGTACATGAAGGTGTGTGAGTCTGTGTGCATGAAGGTGTGTGAGTCTGTACATGAAGGTGTGTGAGTCTGTGTGCATGAAGGTGTGTGAGTCTGTGTACGTGAAGGTGTGTGAGTCTGTGTGCATGAAGGCGTGTGAGTCTGTGTGCGTGAAGGTGTGTGAGTCTGTGTGCGTGAAGGTGTGTGAGTCTGTGTGAGTCTGTGTGCATGAAGGTGTGTGAGTCTGTGTGCATGAAGGTGTGTGAGTCTGTGTGTATGAAGGTGTGTGAGTCTGCGTGAGTCTGTGTGCATGAAGGTGTGTGTGTCTGTGAACATGAAGGTGTGTGAGTCTGAAGGTGTGTGAGTCTGTACATGAAGGTGTGTGAGTCTGTGTACATGAAGGTGTGTGAGTCTGTGTGCATGAAGGTGTGTGAGTCTGTGTGCATGAAGGTGTGTGAGTCTGAAGGTGTGTGAGTCTGTGTGCATGAAGGTGTGTGAGTCTGTGTGCATGAAGGTGTGTGAGTCTGAAGGTGTGTGAGTCTGTGTACATGAAGGTGTGTGAGTCTGTGTGCATGAAGGTGTGTGAGTCTGTACATGAAGGTGTGTGAGTCTGTGTGCATGAAGGTGTGTGAGTCTGAAGGTGTGTGAGTCTGTGTGCATGAAGGTGTGTGAGTCTGTGTGCATGAAGGTGTGTGAGTCTGTGTGCATGAAGGTGTGTGAGTCCCTTGTAGAGAAGTGAACAAGCAGCAGATGAACAACAGCAGTCGTCTCTTGTGTTGTTTAATAAAGTGTTAAATATAAAACAGAGAATCACAGAGTGGATCTGTTGCAGCTGAACGGTCGGCGCTCTGCACACCAGGGCGTTCTGGGTGAGTCTGACAAAGAGCTGCAGAGAAAGTCTCAGTTTATAGAAAACTATGATGAGACACAAACTGAGGTTCAGGTTTAAGATGCGCTGCTTTGAACAGAAGGTAAAGATGATATGTGAGGTTAAAGCAGGCGGCCACAGGTCCTCACAGTCTGAACTGGACCTGTTTCTATCTGGAGACACTCTGTGAAGGTCAGGAGACATTTAGTTACTACAGAGACATGCTGTCTGTACATCTGAGGGGGTATTTACACTTTACTGTCACAGTTCAAAGGATCTGAACCACATGTTTCAGTCCAAACAACATGTGACATCACTCTGACATCACTGATCAACAGTCATCAATAGTGAGTGTGTAGACTGTGTGAGAGTCAGCAGGAGGAGTCAGAGTGAAGAAGAAGCTGACAAAGCGTCCTCCTGTCTTCATCCGTCGTCCATCAGCTCCTTCACCTCCATTTTGTCTCTGATCCAAAGTCACATCAGATCAATAATCAACGATTGACCAACAGACCGATCAGACAGATTGATCAGCCATCAGAGGAGTCGGATCAGAGGAGCTGCTTCTGTTCCTGATGTCCACTGTTTCAACTTTGATCTGAGTCCTCCCTGCAGAGGAGACAGAGGACAGTTAGACAGAGACAAGCAGCCAACCAGAGACAAGCAGCCAACCAGAGACAAGCAGTCAACCAGAGACAAGCAGCCAACCAGAGACAAGCAGCCAACCAGAGACAAGCAACCAACCAGAGACAAGCAGCCAACCAGAGACAAGCAGCCAACCAGAGACAAGCAACCAGAGACAAGCAACCAACCAGAGACAAGCAGCCAACCAGAGACAAGCAACCAACCAGAGACAAGCAGCCAACCAGAGACAACCAACCAGAGACAAGCAGCCAACCAGAGACAAGCAGCCAACCAGAGACAAGCAACCAACCAGAGACAAGCAGCCAACCAGAGACAAGCAACCAACCAGAGACAAGCAGCCAACCAGAGACAACCTATATACTATTTTAATAGTAGTATTGTCACCTATAGTATTAGAATTTTCATTGTCTTGTCGATGAGAAACAATCTGCTTATTCTGATTAACATCAGATTTCTCCAACTTTTGTTGTTGTTTTCTGTTCCCACAAGCTGCAAGCTGTGTCGCTCTCTCACTCTCTACAACTTCCTCCTCCTCTTTCTCCTCCTCCTCCTCTCTTTTCATTCAGGCTCCCTTCTGATGGACCTCGGGCCCCTGGGACCATCTAACTCTCCTGGCTCCTGCACCCTCACATACTGTCTGATCCGGATCGTCACACCCTGGGCTCTGCTGGATCATTCCTCTCCTTGTTTCACTATCTCCTTATAACTGTATTCCTGTAAATGTTGATGCCTCCTCACTCTGATCTCTCCGTCTATTACTAATCATCTTGTGTGGCCTGCCCTCTTCCAGGTCACCACGGTGGACAGGAGGTCGTGTGGCTCGGGCACCACCTGGATCCACACACTTTACATATATTATAATTTGTATCAGATTTTCTGTCAGTGCAACTTGGAAACTGTGATTTGTTGTTCTTTTCTGTACATGCGACATCTATTGCATGTCTGTCCGTCCTGGAAGAGGGATCCCTCCTCTGTGGCTCTCCCTGAGGTTTCTTCCATCGTCTTTTTTTTCCAACAACATGGCAAGTTTTTCCTCACTCCAATCGAGGGTCAAAGGACAGAGGATATCGTTCACTGAACAGACTGTAAAGCCCATTGAGGCAATGTGATTGCGATTTTGGGCTATATAAATAAAATTTGATTTGATTTGATTTGACAAGTAACCAACCAGAGACAGGCACACAGACCTCTGTTCTGTATCTTCACACTGACCTTTGACTTTGAGCTTCACTGTTTTCCCTCTCAGGATGAATCCGTCCTTGTAGACTCTACACCAGTATGTTCCTGTGTCTGACTCTTTGGGGTGTTTCAGGGTCAGACTGAGGTCTCCAGTCTTCAGCAGGTCTTTCTTCATCTCTGTTCGGTCTTTGTAATCCTGGTCCTGTTTCTCAGGTTGGTCAGATCTGTTCTGATACAGGTGGACTCTCCTGATTGAGGGCTCTAAGCAGACCCACTCCACTTCAGCGTCCTCAGGCAGGTCAGGTGTTGTTTTGAAGGGCAGCTGGACAGACTCCTCCCCCTCCTCCACCTCCACCTGACAGGCTGAGAGGACAACAAAGCACAACATCAGCTGTACAGACAGCAGCAGCAGTTTGAATAACTTTATTGACTGATTACAAAGTAGGAGAGAAAGCTGAAGGACAGAACCAGGTGAGACCAGCAGGTAACAGGGGACAGACATACAGGAAGTAAAACCAGGTGTTCAAGGTGTTGGACATGATCAGAGTCCTGATGGTGTTGTGATGTTTTGTCCCTGTGGTCTTCACAGTAATGTCTCCTCTCAGTGTTGAACTGCTGTTTGTTGCTTCTCTTTGTCACTTTCACATTTCTGGACGTCAAATTGAACATTTTCTTTGATCGAGTTCTTCAACAGGAAGTGAAGATTTGTTGAATCTGCTGAGAACTGATCATCAATCAATAACTGATACAAACTATTAAAGCTGCATTTCTTTGTTCTCAGTGATGAAAAGATTTGTTGTTTCTTTCAGCTCGTTCCTTCAACTTTCTTCTGGATCAAATAAAAACATCACATTCAGATCAATACTGTCAACTCTGATTGGAAATCAATCAGCTGATTGATGTCAGTCTGACCTCTGACCTGTATCTACAGTACTGACCTGTATCTACAGTACTGACCTCTGACCTGTATCTACAGTACTGACCTCTGACCTGTATCTACAGTACTGACCTGTATCTACAGTACTGACCTCTGACCTGCAGCTTCACTTGTTTCTCCATCAGGATGTGTCCCTCCCTGTTGTAGACGGTGCAGGTGAAGGTGTCTCTGTCTCTGTCTGTGGGGTATTTCAGGGTCAGACTGAGGTCTCCAGTTTTCAGCAGGTTTCTCTTCATCTCTGTTCGACCTCTGTAAACAATGTGCTGTTGTTCAGGCTGGTCAGAGCCGTTCTGATACACATGGACCTTCCTGTTGTTACTGTTCCTCCACTCCACTTTAGCGTCTTCAGGCAGGTGAACTGTGGTTTTGCAGGGCAGCTGGACAGACTCCGCCCCTGAATCCACCTCCACCTGGTAGACTGAGAGGACAACAAACCACAACATCAGCTGTACAGACAGCAGCAGCAGTTTGAATAACTTTATTGACTGATTACAAAGTAGTAGAGAAAGCTGAAGGACAGAACCAGGTGAGACCAGCAGGTAACAGGGGACAGACATACAGGAAGTAAAACCAGGTGTTCAAGGTGTTGGACATGATCAGAGTCCTGATGGTGTTGTGATGTTTTGTCCCTGTGGTCTTCACAGTAATGTCTCCTCTCAGTGTTGAACTGCTGTTTGTTGCTTCTCTTTGTCACTTTCACATTTCTGGACGTCAAATTTAACATTTTCTTTGATCGAGTTCTTCAACAGGAAGTGAAGATTTGTTGAATCTGCTGAGAACTGATCATCAATCAATAACTGATACAAACTATTAAAGCTGCATTTCTTTGTTCTCAGTGATGAAAAGATTTGTTGTTTCTTTCAGCTCGTTCCTTCAACTTTCTTCTGGATCAAATAAAAACATCACATTCAGATCAATACTGTCAACTCTGATTGGAAATCAATCAGCTGATTGATGTCAGTCTGACCTCTGACCTGTATCTACAGTACTGACCTGTATCTACAGTACTGGCCTCTGACCTGTATCTGCAGTACTGACCTGTATCTACAGTACTGACCTGTATCTACAGTACTGACCTCTGACCTGTATCTACAGTACTGACCTGTATCTACAGTACTGACCTGTATCTACAGTACTGACCTCTGACCTGCAGCTTCACTTGTTTCTTCATCAGGATGTGTCCCTCCCTGTTGTAGACGGTGCAGGTGAAGGTGTCTCTGTCTCTGTCTGTGGGGTATTTCAGGGTCAGACTGAGGTCTCCAGTCTTCAGCAGGTCTTTCTTCATGTCTGTTCGACCTCTGTAATCTCTGTTCTGTTGTTCAGGCTGGTCAGAGCCGTTCTGATACACATGGACCTTCCAGTCACCTCCGTCCCTCCACTCCACTTTAGCGTCTTCAGGCAGGTGAACTGTGGTTTTGCAGGGCAGCTGGACAGACTCCGCCCCTGAATCCACCTTCACCTGGTAGACTGAGAGGACAACAAACCACAACATCAGCTGCACAGACAGCAGCAGGAACTGTGATGGTAACAGGACCTCACTGTCTCATCCTTCTCTTATAATCCCAGACCTCACTGTCTCCAAGATGGCAGCGTGTCCAGAGGCAGCAGCCAATTCAGATCAAAGTTTTGACCACTTTGTTTTTGTTGTGTTATTAGAAGATTGTACCGGTTTATTATTATTTGTTGTCTGCCGCTTGAGCTCAAATTCCCGTGAGCTGGAATAGGCCAGAAACTTGAAACTTGGCCCAACGATTGGAAATGATGTGCATCAAGCCTCGGGGGATGAAAATACAACTTTTTATTATAAATGAGCCAGACTGGTCAAAAGACATGGCCGCCACGGACCAATGAATGTTCGCAATGGGCGGAGCTTAGAAATTACCTCACTGTTGACAGTCTGGCTGTGTCCAAATTCAGGGGCTGCAGCCTTCAGTGGCCTAGCCTTCGCGGTCCACGAGGGCCGGGTCCTTCGGACAGGTCTTTGAAGGCCTCGTCCACCGTTGTTAAATTGGACGGTCTAGCCTTCGGAGTATTTCCTGGTTGCCTCACCAGATGTTCCCGCCCCTTACCCTTACGTCACGATTGTGAATGAAGAGATGCATTAAAGTCTGTTTTGGTTCAAATCTATCAAACGTGTACATTTATTTGTGTGAGTACAAAAATTAACGACAAAATGTGTCAAATCTAAATTGAATCATCAACATTACAAAATAAACATTAACCCATTGGTGAATAACAACTATATTTACCATAGCATCACCAGCGTCACGTATTTTAACTGAAAGTTAAAATTTGGAGGTTTTATAGTCCCTTGAAGTTTAACATATCTGGCGTTGGATGTTGAAATGACTAAAAACCGAGTATAAACCCATTACTTAAATTTGTCATGTCATGTCTGTCATTTTCTCTTGCTTCCTCTTCAGTTTCGGGACTGAGCAGCGGCGCGCAAAACATCTTGGGATATAGCAGGCCGCAAAGGATAGTAGCGGTGCGTCCTCCAAAAAGAGGGAACGCTAGGCTGCATTTGTGGGCTGCATTTGAAGGAGCCTTTGAATTTGGACAGCCTTCGTGCAGCGTTGTGACGTAATTGGCCTTCAAATGCGCACTTCGTGGGCTGCAGCCCCTGAATTTGCTGCTGATTTGATGCTGCCCATGTGCATGATGGGTAGTGTAGTAGTAGTGACAAACCTGACATGAAATAGTAATAGCGCTCCAGAAACAAGAAGTCCAACAACCAGGAGAACCAGGAGAACCAGGAGAGCTGTGGCCCAGGATGGGAATCGTCCTGTGGGAACCAGAAACATAAAGAACATGACCTCTGACCTCTGACCTGTATCTACAGTAGGTTTTAGGGTTAGTTGCTGACCTTTGACCTGCAGCTGTACGTCCGTCACTCTCTGTTCTTTCTCTATCCCCATACTGAACCCTCTGACGGTGCAGGTGTAGGAGCCGCTGTCAGAGAGGTGGAGGTCTGTCAGATGGAGGCTGAGGTCTCCAGTTTCCAGAGCGTCAGTCTTCATGGACGTTCGGCCGCTGTAAAACTGGTTTTGGTCTTTAAGTTGGTCACCTTCCTGCTGACGCTGGTGGACGGTTGAAGGATCCAGATCGCAGCGGCTCCACACCACTGAGGGCTCGTCCAGTTCAAAAGTCTGAAACTCACAGGGCAGCAGGACAAACTGGTCCCCCTCATACAGCTCCACAGCTGAGGCATGCTGGGAAACTGTGAGGTCACACAGACAGAGAGGGTCAATGACAGCAGCCTTATTTCATGTGATGAGTGAATGTGGTCCTCTGCAGTGTGAGCAGCCTGTAAACTGTGCTGCTGAAGCTCAACTCAGACTCCGTGTGAATGAAGGCCAACATCTACATCCACATGTGACGCTGCTGTCAGCAAAGCATCGTCATCACGTCTGTTAAGTTCAGGCGTAGTCTAGTTTGATCATATTTTATTATTTAGGATGAGGATTAGGGGCTGCTAACATTTGAAGGTTGCACCAGCTGAATTAAAATCTTTATTATTAATAACGTTGCATACGTTGTCCACTGCTGGTTACATGCACAGTAGCAGTTTCACTATGTTGTACATCGTATGATATGTGATCAAATAAAGGTGATGAAGACGACGGTGGAAACATAAATCAGAGAGAGAGAGGAGTTTGAAGTTCACCTCAAGGAACTTCTTTGTAAGTCATGGCTGAATATTTAACTGATTTTGACAGATTTGATTTCTCGATGAGGACACAACTCACGTCTCCAGACAAAAAGTATCTTATTATTTAGGAACGTTTTCTGTCATGTTGTCAGACACTTAGAATAACAACCTCAGCCTTTGCACTGAGGTCGTCGCAGTTGCCCCAAAGGATTACATTGCAGCCGCGTGCAGCCGCCAGCTGAGGCGATCCAGTGGACTGAGTCCAAAACTTTTTGCATGTATGAATCAGTTACACACCAAAACATGAAAATATGGGTAAGCTGCAAAGTAACTAGTAACTCAAGTTATCAAATAAATGGCTTGGAGTGGAAGTACCTCAAAGTTTTCTAAGTGTTGTATCGTTGTCAACTGGACGTGTTTCAGTTTGTTGAAGACGTCTCACCTTTCATCCAAGAGGCTTCTTCAGTTCTAACTAACTGGAGGAGCTGCAGGGTTTAAAACTCTGTGTGGGACAACTGGACACTTCAGACGCTAACGTTACAGTGTTAGCAACAAATCCATCAGCTCAGAGAACTTTCTCATTGAGAACAGTCCATCAGAGACGCCATCATTATGATATAATGTCATAACGGGACTCTGTTAAACTATAAAAAATGACTTTATGGTCACAGCAGGGTTGTGTTAGACCTTCAAAACAAAAACTCTGACGTGTTTCAGCAATCTGAAGTTGGCACTTCCATGACAGTAAACCAGCCACATTATAATACTCTGGCACTGATTTGTCCCATCTTCCCTACGAGAAGCTGACAGACAGGAAGCTTCACCAACAGGAAGTGATTTGATTAACAAACTACAGACAAATAAACAGCCAGAACTGAATGAGGAACTTGAGTTTGCTGCTTTTTGTCAACATTGAGTTGCTCTGTGTGAATCTTTTGTGTAACTGTTGTAGATGTTGTCGCTGCCATCTGCTGGAGCTTTTGTAAACTACCCTCTGTAGATCACAACTCCAGCATCAGGTGGAAGATTCCTGTTGATGGGTCACAAATATAAAAGAGCTTTTTGTTCCATGAGATCTGTTCGACTCCCTGATGAAGACTTGATGACAAACACTTCAGAGTTTTTAGTCTTTAAGGTCTAACATGTACATGCTGTGACAACAAAGGTTTTTAATAGTTGAACAGAGTTTTCTTGTGATTTTTATGTCTACATGTGTCATGAAGCGCTCCTGCCCTCACAGTTTTTAATATTTTGTTCAGTTTGGACCGGAGTAGATGAACCTGACTTCTCTGTGGTGCGATCCAACATGACACACCTTCAGTACCAAACTAATAAATGAGTTTCTATGGATCATTTGTGTGGACTTTGCTCCGTACAGTTGCTGCAACAGGCCATATAACTGAGGACAGTGTGACTGCACAGTCTTCTACACTCAACACAAATATAAACACAACACTTTGCTTTTTGCTCCATTTTTCACCAGTTGAACTCAAAGATTTAAGACTTTTTCATGCACACAAGAATTATTTCTCTCAGCAGCAGTTTGTTAAAATGTGTTAGTGAGCTCGTCTTCTCTGCCAAGATGATCCACCCACCTGACAGGTGTGGCATATCAAGCTGCTGATCAAACAGCAGGGTTATTACTGAGGTATCTGAACAACAGCACATTCTGTATTATGAGTAATGAGACTGTGATAGGGTGTTCATCTGTGAGAGGTTTAAGGAATGCAGCTGCATGTGTGTGTGTTACATGTTAGCTATAAGATGAGGCCTAAAAAGGTATTGAACTGAGTTCGGCTCTCATCCCAATTGTTTGGATCTGGCTTAACGTATACATTTCCATATAGAGACAGAGAGAGAGATGCAGAGCATCTTTAGGTCGTAAAATCCAGAAGTGACATCAGCAGAGTTAGGCAACGTATAGATTCAATTACTATTGGATAGATGGACCTTCAATCCACCAAAAGTGACCAATTAGAAGACGTAGATAGTTGTAGGCAGAAGGGATCTAAAAAGGCCCACACAGGCAGAGAAGATCAGATTGTGGTGGACACTTGTAGATTTCCTAGAGCAGAGAGGATTTCTGATAGAGCAGAGGGCAAAGCATTTTGGGCATCCTTTGCCAAGATTTGAGAATACCAGGGAGTGCACACTCTGGTTCGGACGCTGGCTTGAGATCTGTTTCAATAAAGATTGCTCTATCTTTCACCCAGCCTGCCTCCGCAGAATTTCTTTATCAACATACTACACACCGACACCTTTGGAGGACGACAGCCCATACACTTCATTACACAGGTGGTCTTTGGACCGGTCACAATAAAAGGCCACTCTGAAATGTGCAGTCTGATCCCCTTCAGTTCAGGGGAACAGCTCTGGAGGACATTCCTGCAGCCAACATGCCACTTTAATTGTGTTGTGAGATCAAACTGCACATCTTAGAGCGACCTTTGATTGTGAGCAGTCCAAACAACACCTGTGCAACAGTCCTGCATTTATATTTGTACTGAGTGAACATTCATCAGGGTTTAAAGACAAGCATCATCACCACGTTTGTTAACAGAAGCCATCAGAGTGTGAGCGAGCTGCAGGGATCTAATCCTGAAGAACAGAAGTGAGGACAGTGCGACTGTACAGTCTTCTACATTCATCAGGTTTAAAGACACAGTGAACATCTGCTGCCTTTTATCTGTTCTTCATGTGTTTCTCTGAAGAAAACATGGTCCTGGAGCTGAAACACACTGATGAAGTGAACATGACACAAACCCAAATTAAAGACACAACGGTGGACTGAGGTGATGATCAGATCAGAGGGAGGAAGGTTATCTTACCGTGCACGAGGATCACAAACACCACAAACACCTTCATCTTCCTGTCACAACTACAACAAACACAAAGTCTTCTTTAATGAAGTCTCACGTCAGCTACGGTACAAAACCAGACGGACTGTGAAAGACTCAGCTGTCGATCTCACGGAAGTCCAGGTGGGCGTCACAGGGAGCAAAGTCCAACAGGTGATTTACCGGCTGCGGTCAAATCAGCCACCACTTTTTTTACAGTGCACAAATGATCTAACGTTTACGGCAATCGTAATGAACCCGCTCTGAAGAGCTGCTGGTTCTGGACCTGGATCAGCCTGCAGTCTCACAACCAGACCCATGAAACATACGGTACTGTTAGAGTAATTATTCCCGGTAATGAACTGAGGGTATCACAAAGGTATCCTTCCAGATTTCAAAGTAAAGGACGACGTGAGACGACTACTTATGGAAAACATTATTTCCATAAGTAGTTCAAGATTCATATAGGCTACTGCTGAACAAAGCCCTTTTTAGACTACTCTAACACAGGAAGGAGCTGGAGTTTTCTGCTCAGAGGGGGGGCTGTCACTCTGACCAATAGCAGCTCAAAGCTGAATTTGCAACTCGGTGTGAAGACTGGGGAATTCTGGGAAACTGAGTTCAGTTCAGAGCCCAATTTGAAATCCACAGTTGTTGGGACCCACAGATGAAGTCATTCATTGTGGATTTCAAAATAGACTCTGAACTGAACTCAGTGTCCCAGAATTCCCCATTCTTCACACCTAGGTGCAAAATTCAGCTTTGAGCTACTATTGGTCAGTGTGACAGACCCCCCTCTGAGCAGAGAGTCAAAACTCCAGCGCCTTCCTTTGTTCTCTCTCTTCTCCTCAAGCCTCTTCTCCTCAAGGGCTCCTCTCCATCTCCCCCCCACGGGGCTGCCTGCCCTCAACATCTCTTCTTCTGGGCCTAACAGCTGCAGAGAGCTGCAAGCTTCATTTGCAGCAGGCCCAAAGAACTTCTCCTCACTGCAGCGACACGAGGTCCTGCCAGTATTCCTGATCAGTTAGCACCAGCAGCTGCGACGCAAAGCTTGCCAGCTAACTTCACAATCTGAGGAACACAGAGCAAGTTAGCACTGAGCTGCTATCCCTGCAAAGGAAAGGAGCGAACCGTTTCCTCCTCTGCCAACTCATCAGTCCTTCACAGCAAGGACAGCATTCAACATTGGAATCCCAACGTTCTCCTGCAACCACCAGCACCTTTTCTTCAAAGACTGGCAACGTTGAACTGGGCTTAGATAGCATAGCATAGCATAGCATAGCACGGCCAAGCACAGGACTTTAAACTCTGGTTGATGTAATGCATATGTGTTCAATTTATGTGTGTCCACTGTTTGAGTGTTATTGTGATCTCAGGTCAGGTTATTGGTAGTTTGCCTTCCTAGACGGCTGATTTGACGTTAGTCGAATGATGCTTCACACAGACTCAGGGTCTTTGCATGCAACTAACCATCTTCTATAACCTGGCATCAGGACGCACACACACACACACACACACACACACACACACACACACACACACACACACACACACACACACACACACACCTTAAGCCTGGAGCATATCACACCCACATGTGATATCAGTGACCACCATTGTTTCTTTGTTCTGCCAGACACACACACACACACACACACACACACACACACACACACACACACACACACACACCTGTATATAGTACATGTTAGTGTGTTTTCATCTTTGTGTTGAATAAAAGACTTTTGAACCTTCATGTTGTCTATTTAATATTGTACAAGAGTGAAAGTTGCCAACCTCGACTCTGTCAAGAACTCCAAAATCCTTCGACCATTACAGCTGTTATGGTAATATTGGTTGTAGTTATTAAGTTAATTATTAATCAGAGTTACAAACAGTTTAGTACCTCTTTGAGACTGATTTGGTGAATTGGCTCTTTTCCCTTCTTCAAGGGTGGTGCCCCAAGGTGATCTAATGTAAATTGGATCTTATTAGTAATCAGAATTAATAATTATCCCTGATAATCATTAATTATTATTGATAGCCAAATTTAACCCAAAACTCTTGCATGAAGCACCACATTATGGTGCCTCGTGTGATGTGAGCACAACACAGTGAACGACTTCATCTGTGGGTCCCAACAAACACCAGCACCCACTGTGAGCTCAACAATAAACAGTGTGATTGTTTCCTGTTGGACAGTGTTAACAAAGAGTGTAATGTAAGTGCATGTAATCTGTAAAGTAACTAGTAACTAAAACCGTGTTTTCAATAAATGTAGTGAAGTAAAAAGTAGATATCTGCAGAACATGGAAATACTCGAGTAAAGTACAAATACCTGTAAACTGTACTGTAGTGCAGTACTGAAAACTAAACGCTGGCAGAGGTAATAATCCTGCTGGAGTCATGTCGCCCTCTGGTGGTTGTTTACAAGAACATCAGTGATTAACTCTGATTGGCTGACAGGAATCTTCATCTGATATCTGAGCTTGATTAAAACAAATGTTTTCATGGCAAATCAAAATACTGAGAATCAAAAGTTATAACTAAGAGACATGAAGTTAAATTATGAGATTAAATGTGACGATTATGAGACAAAACATCAGGATTGTTAAAGAATGAAGTCGACATGATGAGATTAAGTTACTGTGAGACACAAAGTCTGAATTATGGTGTGTGAGTCTGTGTGCACGAAGGTGTGTGAGTCTGTGTTCATGAAGGTGTGTGAGTCTGTGTGCATGAAGGTGTGTGAGTCTGTGTGCGTGAAGGTGTGTGAGTCTGTGTACGTGAAGGTGTGTGAGTCTGTGTGCGTGAAGGTGTGTGAGTCTGTGTGCATGAAGGTGTGTGAGTCTGTGTGAGTCTGTGTGCTTGAAGGTGTGTGAGTCTGTGTGCACGAAGGTGTGTGAGTCTGTGTGCATGAAGGTGTGTGAGTCTGTGTACGTGAAGGTGTGTGAGTCTGTGTGCATGAAGGTGTGTGAGTCTGTGTGCATGAAGGTGTGTCAGTCTGTGTGCATGAAGGTGTGTGAGTCTGTGTGAGTCTGTGTGCGTGAAGGTGTGTGAGTCTGTGTGCACGAAGGTGTGTGAGTCTGTGTGCATGAAGGTGTGTGAGTCTGTGTGAGTCTGTGTACATGAAGGTGTGCGAGTCTGTGTGCATGAAGGTGTGTGAGTCTGTGTGCATGAAGGTGTGTGAGTCTGTGAACATGAAGGTGTGTGAGTCTGTGTGCATGAAGGTGTGTGAGTCTGTGTGCATGAAGGTGTGTGAGTCTGTGTACATGAAGGTGTGTGAGTCTGTGTGCATGAAGGTGTGTGAGTCTGTGTGCATGAAGGTGTGTGAGTCTGTGTACATGAAGGTGTGTGAGTCTGTGTGCATGAAGGTGTGTGAGTCTGTGTGAGTCTGTGAACATGAAGGTGTGTGAGTCTGTGAACATGAAGGTGTGTGAGTCTGTGTGCATGAAGGTGTGTGAGTCTGTGTGCATGAAGGTGTGTGAGTCTGTGTGCATGAAGGTGTGTGAGTCTGTGTACATGAAGGTGTGTGAGTCTGTGTGCATGAAGGTGTGTGAGTCTGTGTGAGTCTGTGAACATGAAGGTGTGTGAGTCTGTGAACATGAAGGTGTGTGAGTCTGTGTGCATGAAGGTGTGTGAGTCTGTGTGCATGAAGGTGTGTGAGTCCCTTGTAGAGAAGTGAACAAGCAGCAGATGAACAACAGCAGTCGTCTCTTGTGTTGTTTAATAAAGTGTTAAATATAAAACAGAGAATCACAGAGTGGATCTGTTGCAGCTGAACGGTCGGCGCTCTGCACACCAGGGCGTTCTGGGTGAGTCTGACAAAGAGCTGCAGAGAAAGTCTCAGTTTACAGAAAACTATGATGAGACACAAACTGAGGTTCAGGTTTAAGATGCGCTGCTTTGAACAGAAGGTAAAGATGATATGTGAGGTTAAAGCAGGCGGCCACAGGTCCTCACAGTCTGAACTGGACCTGTTTCTATCTGGAGACACTCTGTGAAGGTCAGGAGACATTTAGTCACTACAGAGACATGCTGTCTGTACATCTGAGGGGCTATTTACACTTTACTGTCACAGTTCAGAGGATCTAAACCACATGTTTCAGTCCAAACAACATGTGACATCACTCTGACATCACTCTGACATCACTGATCAACAGTCATCAATAGTGAGTGTGTAGACTGTGTGAGAGTCAGCAGGAGGAGTCAGAGTGAAGAAGAAGCTGACGAAGCGTCCTCCTGTCTTCATCCGTCGTCCATCAGCTCCTTCACCTCCATTTTGTCTCTGATCCAAAGTCACATCAGATCAATAATCAAAGATTGACCAACAGACCGATCAGACAGATTGATCAGCCATCAGAGGAGTCGGATCAGTGGAGCTGCTTCTGTTCCTGATGTCTCTCCCTGCAGAGGAGACAGAGGACAGTTAGACAGAGACAAGCAACCAACCAGAGACAAGCAACTAACCAGAGACAAGCGACCAACCAGAGACAAGCAACCAGAGACAAGCAGCCAACCAGAGACAAGCAGCCAACCAGAGACAAGCAACCAACCAGAGACAACCAACCAGAGACAAGCAACCAACCAGAGACAGACACACAGACCTCTGTTCTGTATCTTCACACTGACCTTTGACTTTGAGCTTCACTGTTTTCCCTCTCAGGATGAATCCGTCCTTGATGACTCTACACCTATATGTTCCTGTGTCTGTCTCTTTGGGGTGTTTCAGGGTCAGACTGAGGTCTCCAGAATTCAGCAGGTCTTTCTTCATCTCTGTTCGGTCTTTGTAATCCTGGTCCTGTTCTTCAGGCCGCTCAGATCCGTTCTGATACAGGTGGACTGTCTTGGTGTTGAAGAGTTCATAGCGTCTCCACTCCACTGTAGCGTCCTCAGGCAGGTCAGGTGTTGTTCTGAAGGGCAGCTGGACAGACTCCTCCCCCTCCTCCACCTTCACCTGACAGTCTGAGAGGACAACAAAGCACAACATCAGCTGTACAGACAGCAGCAGCAGTTTGAATAACTTTATTGACTGATTACAAAGTAGTAGAGAAAGCTGAAGGACAGAACCAGGTGAGACCAGCAGGTAACAGGGGACAGACATACAGGAAGTAAAACCAGGTGTTCAAGGTGTTGGACATGATCAGAGTCCTGATGGTGTTGTGATGTTTTGTCCCTGTGGTCTTCACAGTAATGTCTCCTCTCAGTGTTGAACTGCTGTTTGTTGCTTCTCTTTGTCACTTTCACATTTCTGGACGTCAAATTTAACATTTTCTTTGATCGAGTTCTTCAACAGGAAGTGAAGATTTGTTGAATCTGCTGAGAACTGATCATCAATCAATAACTGATACAAACTATTAACGCTGCATTTCTTTGTTCTCAGTGATGAAAAGATTTGTTGTTTCTTTCAGCTCGTTCCTTCAACTTTCTTCTGGATCAAATAAAAACATCACATTCAGATCAATACTGTCAACTCTGATTGGAAATCAATCAGCTGATTGATGTCAGTCTGACCTCTGACCTGTATCTACAGTACTGACCTCTGACCTGTATCTACAGGACTGACCTGTATCTACAGTACTGACCTCTGACCTGTATCTGCAGTACTGACCTGTATCTACAGTACTGACCTGTATCTGCAGTACTGACCTGTATCTACAGTACTGACCTCTGACCTGTATCTACAGTACTGACCTGTATCTACAGTACTGACCTCTGACCTGCAGCTTCACTTGTTTCTTCATCAGGATGTGTCCCTCCCTGTTGTAGACGGTGCAGGTGAAGGTGTCTCTGTCTCTGTCTGTGGGGTATTTCAGGGTCAGACTGAGGTCTCCAGTTTTCAGCAGGTTTCTCTTCATCTCTGTTCGACCTCTGTAAACAATGTGCTGTTGTTCAGGCTGGTCAGAGCCGTTCTGATACACATGGACCTTCCTGTTGTTACTGTTCCTCCACTCCACTTTAACGTCTTCAGGCAGGTGAACTGTGGTTTTGCAGGGCAGCTGGACAGACTCCGCCCCCTCCTCCACCTCCACCTGACAGTCTGAGAGGACAACAAACCACAACATCAGCTGTACAGACAGCAGCAGCAGTTTGAATAACTTTATTGACTGATTACAAAGTAGGAGAGAAAGCTGAAGGACAGAACCAGGTGAGACCAGCAGGTAACAGGGGACAGACATACAGGAAGTAAAACCAGGTGTTCAAGGTGTTGGACATGATCAGAGTCCTGATGGTGTTGTGATGTTTTGTCCCTGTGGTCTTCACAGTAATGTCTCCTCTCAGTGTTGAACTGCTGTTTGTTGCTTCTCTTTGTCACTTTCACATTTCTGGACGTCAAATTGAACATTTTCTTTGATCGAGTTCTTCAACAGGAAGTGAAGATTTGTTGAATCTGCTGAGAACTGATCATCAATCAATAACTGATACAAACTATTAAAGCTGCATTTCTTTGTTCTCAGTGATGAAAAGATTTGTTGTTTCTTTCAGCTCGTTCCTTCAACTTTCTTCTGGATCAAATAAAAACATCACATTCAGATCAATACTGTCAACTCTGATTGGAAATCAATCAGCTGATTGATGTCAGTCTGACCTCTGACCTGTATCTACAGTACTGACCTGTATCTACAGTACTGACCTCTGGCCTGTATCTACAGTACTGACCTGTATCTACAGTACTGGCCTCTGACCTGTATCTACAGTACTGACCTGTATCTACAGTACTGACCTCTGGCCTGTATCTACAGTACTGACCTGTATCTACAGTACTGACCTCTGACCTGTATCTACAGTACTGACCTGTATCTACAGTACTGGCCTCTGACCTGTATCTACAGTACTGACCTGTATCTACAGTACTGACCTCTGGCCTGTATCTACAGTACTGACCTGTATCTACAGTACTGACCTCTGACCTGCAGCTCCACTTGTTTCTTCATCAGGATGTGTCCCTCCCTGTTGTAGACGGTGCAGGTGAAGGTGTT
Organism: Pagrus pagrus; assembly: GCF_965226575.1. Classification (NCBI taxonomy): domain Eukaryota; kingdom Metazoa; phylum Chordata; class Actinopteri; order Spariformes; family Sparidae; genus Pagrus; species Pagrus pagrus. Next base: position 1,384,178 of record NC_140204.1, read on the forward strand.
TCTGTCTGTGTCTGTGGGGTATTTCAGGGTCAGACTGAGGTCTCCAGTTTTCAGCAGGTTTCTCTTCATCTCTGTTCGACCTCTGTAAACAATGTTCTGTTGTTCAGGCTGGTCAGAGCCGTTCTGATACACATGGACCTTCCTGTTGTTACTGTTCCTCCACTCCACTTTAACGTCTTCAGGCAGGTGAACTGTGGTTTTGCAGGGCAGCTGGACAGACTCCGCCCCTGAATCCACCTCCACCTGGTAGACTGAGAGGACAACAAACCACAACATCAGCTGTACAGACAGCAGCAGGAACTGTGATGGTAACAGGACCTCACTGTCTCATCCTTCTCTTATAATCCCAGACCTCACTGTCTCATCCTTCTCTTATAATCCCAGACCTCACTGTCTAATCCTTCTCTTATAATCCCAGACTGTCTCATCCTTCTCTTATAATCCCAGACCTCACTGTCTCATCCTTCTCTTATAATCCCAGACTGTCTCATCCTTCTCTTATAATCCCAGACTATCTCATCCTTCTCTTATAATCCCAGACCTCACTGTTTCATCCTTCTCTAATAATCCCAGACCTCACTGTCTCATCCTTCTTTTATAATCCCAGACCTCACTGTCTCATCCTCCTATAATAATCCCAGACCTCACTATCTCATCCTTCTCTTAGGATATTACAGTACTGACCTTTGACCTCCAGCTCCACTCGTTTCTTCATCAGGATGTGTCCCTCCCTGTTGTAGACGGTGCAGGTGAAGGTGTCTGTGTCTTTGTATGTGGGGTATTTCAGGGTCAGACTGAGGTCTCCAGGTTTCAGCAGGTTTCTCTTCATCTCTGTTCGACCTCTGTAATCTCTGTCCTGTTGTTCAGGCCGGTCAGAGCCGTTCTGATACACATGGACCTTCCAATCATCTCTGTCCCTCCACTCCACTTTAGCGTGTTTAGGCAGGAGAACTGTGGTTTTGCAGGGCAGCTGGACAGACTCCGCCCCTGAATCCACCTCCACCTGGTAGACTGAGAGGACAACAAACCACAACATCAGCTGTACAGACAGCAGCAGGAACTGTGATGGTAACAGGACCTCACTGTCTCATCCTTCTTTTATAATCCCAGACCTCACTGTCTCATCCTTCTCTTATAATCCCAGACCTCACCGTCTCATCCTTCTCTTATAATCCCAGACCTCACCGTCTCATCCTTCTCTTATAATCCCAGACCTCACCGTCTCATCCTCCTCTTATAATCCCAGACCTCACCGTCTCATCCTCCTCTTATAATCCCAGACCTCACCGTCTCATCCTTCTCTTATAATCCCAGACCTCACTGTCTCATCCTCCTCTTATAATCCCAGACCTCACTGTCTCATCCTTCTCTTATAATCCCAGACTGTCTCATCCTTCTCTTATAATCCCAGACTGTCTCATCCTTCTCTTATAATCCCAGACCTCACTGTCTCATCCTTCTGTTATAATCCCAGACCTCACTGTCTCATCCTTCTCTTATAATCCCAGACCTCACCGTCTCATCCTTCTCTTATAATCCCAGACCTCACCGTCTCATCCTTCTCTTATAATCCCAGACCTCACTGTCTCATCCTTCTCTTAGAATCCCAGACCTCACTGTTGACAGTCTGTCTCAACAGTCAGGGAGCTACCAGAGTAAAGATGCTGCCCATGTGCATGATGGGTAGTGTAGTAGTAGTGACATACCTGACATGAAATAGTGCCTAAAATGTAGTAAAAGAGCTCCAGAAACAAGAAGTCCAACAACCAGGAGAACCAGGAGAGCTGTGGCCCAGGATGGGAATCGTCCTGTGGGAACCAGAAATATAAAGAACATGACCTCTGACCTCTGACCTGTATCTACAGTAGGTTTTAGGGTTAGTTGCTGACCTTTGACCTGCAGCTGTACGTCCGTCACTCTCTGTTCTCTCTTCATCCCCCAGCTGACCCATCTGACGGTGCAGGTGTAGGAGCCGCTGTCAGAGAGGTGGAGGTCTGTCAGGTTGAGGCTGAGGTCTCCAGTTCTCAGAGCGTCAGTCTTCATGGATGTTCGGCCGCTGTAAAGCTGGTCTTGGTCTTTAAGTCGGTCACCTTCCTGCTGACGCTGGTGGACGGTTGAAGGATCCAGATCGTAGCGGCTCCACACCACTGAGGGCTCGTTCAGTTCAAAAGTCTGAGACTTACAGGGCAGCAGGACAAACGGGTCCCCCTCCTTCACCTCCACAGCTGAGGCATGCTGGGAAACTGTGAGGTCACACAGACAGAGAGGGTCAATGACAGCAGCCTTATTTCATGTGATGAGTGAATGTGGTCCTCTGCAGTGTGTGCAGCCTGTAAACTGTGCTGCTGAAGCTCAACTCAGACTCTGTGTGAATGAAGGCCAACATCTACATCCACATGTGACGCTGCTGTCAGCAAAGCATCATCATCACGTCTGTTAAGTTCAGGCGTAGTCTAGTTTGATCATATTTATTATTTAGGATGAATTTTGGGGGCTGCTAACACTTGAAGGTTGCACCAGCTGAATTAAAATCATCATTATTAATAACGGTGCACATGTTGCCCACTGCTGGTTACATGCACAGTAGCAGCTTCACTTTTCATGACTCAAACTTTATTGGGTTTTAATTTTTACAACAAACAAAGGCAAAATTGAGATACACAACTGTATGTGTTGACAATGAAATATCAGAGTGAGGACAATAAAATAAAATAATAAGGAAAATAATAATAATAATATAAAATTATATTTAAAAGAAGAAAATACATATATACAATATTAAAAAAAAACCGTCCATGACAAGGAAAATTAGTCCATGCACGACATGTTAAGCAGTCTATCCAGGAAACTACCAAAACACTGCTGCGTGTCCATTCATTGTCCAATGTGAGGTTGAGGTCTTCCAGTAAACAGATCCCTGTATTCACCCAGACCACCTCCATTTCCGTGACAGCCCCCCAAGAACAGACCACAGTGATCAGAGTGTGCACACATACCTTTTAGCTACCATGTAAAGAATATAATCTTACGAACATTCCCCATTTCTCATTACATTTATCAGTGTCGTTTATTATACTATATTATATTCTTTCAGAAGCTGCTACTTTGCCTAGCTCTGTAAGCCAGGCCTGAAACAGCGGGCCTTCTGCATCGTTCCACTTTCTCATTATCATCTGTTTGCCATTCATTATACTCGTTTGAATCCAATTGGTTAGGGGTTTTACAATATGGGCCATGGGCTTAGGGTTGCCTAATATGTAAAGACTGGGGCAAAACTCAAAATCCACTCTTATGACCTCTGTGATATTCTCATGAACCCTTTTCCAAAATGTCTGAATCTTTGGACATGACCACAGGGCATGTGTTAGGGTACCCAGCTCCCCTTCACACCTCCAACAGTCTGGTGTTTCCTTTATACCTAGCATGAATAGCCTACTTGGGTACCAATAGAATCGATGAAGGAATTTAAATTGAATCAATCTTATTTTGATATCCCTGGAGACTTGTTTAGTGACTCCAATAATTGTATCCCAATCGTTTTCTTCAATTGTTATGTTCAGGTCCCTCTCCCATAAGGCTTTCAGAGCTGTGTTGGACGGGTAGCCAGTATTGTTCATAAGCAGAGAGTAATAATGGGAAGCCCCATGTCCAATCCCTGCGATCAAAATCTCTTTAATGAGGTCCATGCCCTGAGGTGGTGTGTGTGTAGAGCCAAAAGTAGTAATAAGGAGGTGTCTCAGCTGAAGATATCTCCAAAATTGATTGTTGGCTCGCTTGAATTGTTCAACAAGATTGTCAAATGGCTGAAGGACACCATCTTTATAAAGATCACCCAGAGCATGTACCCCCTTAATCACCCACTCCCTCCATATAGGTGGTGGTTTACTAATAAAGAGTTTGGGGTTGTCCCACAGACCAGAGGAAAAGCTTAGAAAGGTGTTGATTTTAAATATACGAGACACTTTTTACCATAGTCCCTGATAATGAAAGATAACAGGATGGGATCGAGCATTCGGAGGCATTCTTGCTGATAAGAATAGCAATGGAGGTAGGGAAATGCACATTGACTGCTCTACTGCGTACCAAGGTGGCACTCTTTCTGGAGGTAATGCCCAGTGTACCAAGTGCTTCAGGTTGAATGCATAACAATAAAACAATAGATTTGGGAGTCCCAGGCCACCTTACGTTACCGGCTTCTGCAATTTACACAGATGTATTCTTGGTCTTTTACCATTGAAAAAAATCTTGTTACAAAGTGCATCAAACTGTTTGAAGTATTTTACAGGAATATTCAGTGGCAGAGACTGAAGTAGACAATTGACTCTGGCAGAGCAGTTCATCTTTATAATATTAACACTTCCCCATAATGAGAGATAAAGTGGAGACCATCTTTCTAAATCTGTGCTAATTTTTTCTAGTGGAGTGGTTTAAAATTACATTGCACTATTTTGTCTAATTGCCTAGGGAATAATATTCCCAGATACCTAATTCCCTTAGGGGGCCACTGGAATGATCCGGCTTGAAATAATGTTTTTGGGCAATACGTCATCAAGGGGAGAGCCTCAGACGTCCAATTCACTCTATAACCTGAGAAGCTAGGGAAAGATTTTATAATTTTGAGCAATGCGGGAAAAGATTTGCCTGGGTCCGTAATGAACATTAAAATATCATCAGCATATAGCATTAGTTTGTGTGTGGTCCCCGCAATAGGGACTCCAGGGATATTAGCGTCTTTACGAATTGCTGCGGCTAAAGGTTCCAATGCTAAACAAAGCCTTGTCAGGTCCCACGACCTAGCTTGAAATATGAAGAAATGATGCCATTAGTTTGTACAGCTGCTTGAGGCTCATTATGTAACAGTTTCACCCACTTTAGAAACGTCTGCCCAAAACTATAAATCTCCAGCACTTGAAAAAGGTATTGCCACTCTACGCAATCAAATGCTTTTCCAGCATCAAGTGAGGCTGCGGTAGGTGTATTGTTGTTCCTAACCACCCACATAACATTAATCAGACGTCCAATGTTATCTGAGGCAAATCTATTACGTATAAACCCGACCTGATCTGCATGTATTAGCGTAGTTATAACACTACTGAGACGATTTGCAAGGATTTTGGAAAGTATTTTAGTGTCTATTGATATTAAAGAAATTGGGCGATAGCTTTTACGGTCTGTGCGCTCTTTGCCTTTCTTTAGGATTAGAGATATTAGAGCCTGAGACAAAGTGGGGGGTAGCACTCCACTTTCAAAAGCTTCATTATACATTTGTAACAATAGTGGAGTGAGCTCATCCGAAAAGCACTTATGAAATTCTGCCGTCAGCCCGTCGGGTCCTGGTGATTTAACAGACCACATCGTTCGAATGACTTCCTTTATTTCTTCGGCCATGATTGCAGCGTCAAGCATCTCACGATGATCTTTATTCAAAGCCGGGAGGTCTGACCCCACCAAAAATGAAGGAATGTCCTTCTTTTGGCAAGACGATGCGGTGGTGTACGGTTTAGAAAAATTTCTAAACGCCTCATTTATGTCTGACGTTTCCCGGCTTTATCCCCAGACTTGAAATACCTTTGTCTTGCTCTAAAAAGTCTAAACTCGGCCTTCTGTGATATTATCTGATTATATTCATATTTAAGCTGCGTGACTGTCTTTAAGTTGTGTGGGGAATAGATCTGCTTTAATTTGTCTTCTGCCTCTCCCACTTTCCCACTGTGGGGGCCCTAAGCAGCTCCTTCAGTAACAGACTGCTCCACCCACGGTGCGAAACAGAACGCTACCGCAGGTCGTTCATCCCGTCTGCAGTCAGACTGTACAACACCACAAACTCTTAACGCAGCACCATAAGCACCTTAACACCACCATATCTTGCACTATTACCACTTCTACCTCCGCCATTCTGTGTAATTACTGTGTAATTACTGTGTGCAATAATACCTTGTTAATACCTTTAATTTTATTTTTATTTTATTTTATTTTTCTACACATTTATATTTTCTGTCTCTTATTTAAATCCTTTTTGGTATTTTTAGTATTTTAAGTCTACTTGTTTTTATGTCCCCTGTACGTATTGTATGTCTGTTCTACCTGCTGCTGTAACAAGTAAATTTCCCCGATGTGGGATAAATAAAAATCTAAAGTCTAAAGTCTAAAGTCCTCTCCAAGTCTGCAAGCTTCCTTGTGTTTTGTTTTTTCTTGTGTGATGAGAATTGAATAACATGTCCCCTTATAAAAACTTTCAAGGCCTCCCAGACTGTGCCTGCTGATGAGACAGAAGCAATATTTGTTTCAGTGAATAACTCTATTTGTGTTTTCAGCATTGCCTTAAAGGCATCATCTTGCAAGAGGGAGGAGTTGAATCTCCATCTTGGGGATTTCGTCACATCATCAATAGGCACCAGGTCAAGCATCACTCATGGTCCGATATTAGTATGTGGCCAATTGCACATGACATTGTAGATGGAAGTATTTCTTTGGAAATAAAAATATAATCGATTCTCGTGAATACACCATGCACTGCTGAAAAAAAAGTATAATCCCTCCCAGCAGGATTAAGCAAACACCACACGTCCACAAGACCCAGGGCACAGCACAGTTTCTTAATCGTGAGAAGTGATTTTGGGGGACTAGTCTTACTAGGGACACTTCTGTCTAGAATTGCATCCATAACAATATTCATGTCCCCAGCCCAGATAATTGGATAAATTCCCATATCAATCAATGTACATTCAAGGTCAGCAAAAAACATGGGGTCATCAACATTTGGGGCATATGAATTAGCCAATATTATTTTTTTCCCTTGGACTTCGGCTAAAATGGTGAGACACCTCCATTCACCATCCTTCACCTCTTTTAGACATTTTAACTGCAAAAGTTTATTCACTAAAGTGATCACCGCGCTGCTTTGGCTCGTTCCGCGACTACAAAAAACATATCCCACTTTCCTTGATGCATTTTTTTGGCGTCCTTCAGAGACGTATGGCATTCTTGCAAAAAAACAACATCATATCTGATTGATTTCAAACTGAAAAGAACCTTATTCCTCGTAGCTGGGCTTCCTAAACCACTGACACACAGGTGGCTAGGCGCAAGTTTTTATTGTCATGAACAGACATCGTAACTTTGCATGGAAATGTGTAACTGTGCTAGTGAGGAGGTTCCATGTCTTGTTTTCGCAAGTGAGACTGTCATGAACGTACAAACGTGAAAGGTAAAAAGCGAACAAAAATAATAATAGTAATAATTACAGATTAAACTGAGGTACATAACCATGTTTAAACTGCACAAACCCTGAACACTGCGCACTATAAACCTTTACCAGTCTGTAACTGTCAGTAAAGCATCTCTGACAAAACCAAGTCCATCAGTTTCAGTTTGTTGAAGACGTCTCACCTCTCATCCAAGAGGCTTCTCCACTTCTAACTAACTGGAGGAGCTGCAGGGTTTTAAACTCTGTGTGGGACAACTGGACACTTCAGACGCTAACGTCACAGTGTTAGCAACAAATCCATCAGCTCAGAGAACTTTCTCATCAAGAACAGTCCGTCAGAGACGCCATCATTATGATATAATGTCATAACGTAACATTATAACGTAACAGCTGCCAGATAATTAAGTAGCATTACATCACCACATGTTGTAGAGGAGACTTTGACCACCTGATGTCACTGTTGATGTTTCACACTAGCTGCAGATTTAAGTTATGTACTGGTGGTTATCACCTGATCACAACACTTTGTCCTCCTTATGTTCCCTTGTGTTGGTGTTTGGTAGCTAACGTTGGCTAGTTTTAGCCGTTAGCCTCTTTGCTAATGTGTAGAGACAACACTGATGAACACCGCCTGAAGAAAAGTGCTTTCACTAATATTTGACACAACAGTATTTTGGTTCAAGTGTCGGGACTCTGTTAAACTCTAACAAATGACTTCATGGTCACAGCAGGGTTGTGTTAGACCTTCAAAACAAAAACTCTGACGTGTTTCAGCAATCTGAACTTGGCACTTCCATGACAGTAAACCAGCCACATTATAATACTCTGGCACTGATTGGTCCCATCTTCCCTACGAGAAGCTGACAGACAGGAAGCTTCACCAACAGGAAGTGATTTGATGAACAAACTACAGAGGAATGTGTCATGAAGCGCTCCCGCCCTCACAGTTTTTAATATTTTGTTCAGTTTGGACCGGAGTAGATAAACCTGACGTCTCTGTGGTGCGATCCAACATGACACACCTTCAGTACCAAACTAATAAATGAGTTTCTATGGATCATTTGTGTGGACTTCGCCCCCTACAGTTGCTGCAACAGGCCATATAACTGAGGACAGTGTGACTGCACAGTCTTCTACACTCAACACAAATATGAACACAACACTTTGGTTTTTGCTCCATTTTTCACCAGTTGAACTCAAAGATTTAAGACTTTTTGATGCTCACAAGAATTATTTCTCTCAGCAGCAGTTTGTTAAAATGTGTGTCAGTGAGCTCGTCTTCTCTGCCAAGATAATCCACCCACCTGACAGGTGTGGCATATCAAGCTGCTGATCAAACAGCAGGGTTATTACACAGGTGGTCTTTGGACCGGTCACAATAAAAGGCCAATCTGAAATGTGCAGTCTGATCCCCTTCAGTTCACGGGAACAGCTCTGGAGGACATTCCTGCAGTCAACATGCCACTTTCATTGTGTTGTGAGATGAAACTGCACATCTTAGAGCGACCTTTGACTGTGAGCAGTCCAAACAACACAAACCGACATTAAAGACATGACGTTGGACTGGGGTGATGATCAGATCAGAGGGAGGAAGGTTATCTTACCGTGCACGAGGATCACAAACACCACAAACATCTTCATCTTCCTGTCACAACTACAACAAACACAAAGTCTTCTTTAATGAAGTCTCACGTCAGCTACGGTACAAAACCAGACGGACTGTGAAAGACTCAGCTGTCGATCTCACGGAAGTCCAGGTGGGCGTCACGGGGAGCAAAGTCCAACAGGTGATTTACCGGCTGCGGTCAAATCAACCGCCACTTTTTTTCCATTGCGCAAATGATCTGACGTTTACGGTAATCGTAATGAACCTGCTCTGAAGAGCCGCTGGTTCTGAATCCGGATCAGCCTTCAGTCTCACAACCAGACCCATGAAACATACGGTACTGTTAGAGTAATTATTCCTGGTAATGAACTGAAGGTATCACAAAGGTATCCTTCCAGATTTCAAAGTGAAGGACGACGTGAGATAAAAACAAAAAAACATTGTTTCCATAAGTAATTCAACATTCATATATTGCTGAACTAAGTACTTTTTAGTCTACTTGTATAAGTGCTATGAAGTACTTTTACTGTGTATTTTTTGAGTAATCCTTTGTCAAGAACAAGAATATGTCTTTCACCCAACTTTGATGTGGATTTAAAAACATTTCTTTCATAAGTAGTTCAGATGCATAATACTGCTGAAGTCGTAGTTCATCGCCTTCATGTTGGGCTGGATTAGTGGCAAGAAAGCGATGGCTGGTGTAGCTGGCAGAGCAGGAAGAGGGCGAGACAGTGTGGCTAGTGAGACTAGTTGAGGGCGAGCTGGTGGCTGGAGAGGACCAAACAATTCACACATGTAGTTGTGGGATGAAGCTCTGTTGTTTCTGGCTGTTGATGTTCAACCTACCTGAGGTTGTTCTGATGTTGCAATAAACACACACATACAAGCATCGATCTATTTCAAATACAAAATACTATTTACATTGTTTCACATTTTTAAAATAAAGAAAGAAGAAAATATAAAAATATACTTAAAATGTGTCTTTGAAAATAAAACAGTATGAACACCTTTAATTATATACATCTATCTAGTTATTTACATTTTAAATCACAGCATTTATTCAGACATGAGGCACACTGTCATTCAAAGACTGTCTGACTAAAACTGGTCTCTAAAAACACAACAGAGAAAATAACGTCAGATGTTCTGAACATCTTGAGTCCCATGTGCAGACAAAGCACTTCCTGTGTCTTGCCCTGTTGTCTTTGAATTGGTCCTTACTCATCCCCAGGAGCTGCACGTGGAAACATCTATCACAACTATCACACTGTATCGGTACAATGAATCAAGTGATTATAAAGTCTAACTCATCTTTTCATCTGAAATAATGGAGTAGATGTACAACAGAGGATCATTTCTGGTCATCGGTCTTTATAATAATTTTCTCTTCAGATTTCTATATAGTGTATTATGTCCACTTTATTACATGTAGTAAATATTGTGCAGCATACTGGCCTCAAAGACTGGTTATGTACATCAAAATGTACTAAGCCTCCCATATTTGAGGCATATCTTTCTGTGAGGATCCTTCATTTTAGAACTATCAATATTTTATTAAACAATGTGATGCTTTACAATTTAAATGAATCCTTGCAACATATTATATAATATCTCATTTTTAAATATTAAAAAACTGTTCTAAGTATTACTTAACCGTCCATTTTATCACTGCCATTGGACGTCTACGGTCACTATAATGTTTTGACTTTCTGGTAATATTAATTGGTAAGTTATGCAGTGCATGTGACCTGCTTATCCCTGCTTCCCATATTTTGAGAGTGACCCACAGGATGTTGGTGTTACAACGTCTGAGAACACACACAAGCCTCTTCTTCAGTGATCCTTCTCCATTATGAGCAGTGCTTCAATGCATTTCTTGGATTCAAGGCGTAAAACCTATTTCAGCTTAGAATAGCAGGACGTCTATTTGACGACTGTTTTGGTGTGTTGATTATACTAAGCCACATATCCTGACTGTTTTGATTGTAAATCTGTAAATATCAGTGTCAGTGTCAGTTCCCAAGAACTAGAGGAGCAATTTAGTGCCGTGAATTATTAACTAATAATGTTATGTCCTTTAGATAATAATGCTCATTTTTGATTGACACTGTCAGAGAGTTATTCATTAAACTACATGTTAATTATTGCGGTTGTAGTTTGCAGTGTTGCTGGACAGGACTGCATTATATTGAGAGGTGTCTCTAATATTTTGTCCACCCCATTTGAAGACATGCAAGGGACAGAATATTAGGAACACCTTTCAATATAATGCAGTCCAGGACAACATGTTGTGCTCACTTCACACGGGGCACCATATGTAGTGCTTCATGCAACAGTAACAGGGAGTTATAGGTTAAATTTGGCTATCAATAATAATTAATGATTATCAGGGATAGTGATGGGGTGGTGGGCCTCCTGTAGGCCCACCACCCGCAGGAGGGATCAGAAGGGGCCGGTGCGGTGTGTTTTGGGTGGCTGTCCTGGGCGGGTGCCCCGGCGACCCAATCCCCGGACGGTGACTCTAGCCATGGGGACATGGAATGTCACCTCGCTGGGGGGGAAAGAGCCTGAGCTGGTGCGGGAGGTTGAGCGCTACTGACTAGAGATAGTCGGGCTCACCTCCACGCACAGTCTGGGCTCTGGAACCCAACTCCTTGAGAGAGGCTGGACTCTCTTCTACTCTGGAGTTGCCCGCGGTGAGAGGCGGCGAGCTGGTGTGGGCTTGCTCATAGCTCACCAGCTCAGCCGTCATGTGTTGGAGTTTTCCCTGGTGAACGAGAGGGTCGTTTCCCTGCGCCTTCGGGTCGGGGATAGGTCTCTCACTGTTGTTTCGGCCTATGGGCCAAACGGCAGTGCAGAGTACCCGGCCTTCTTGGAGTCCCTGGGAGGAGTACTGGAGAGTGCTCCAACCGGGGACTCCATCGTTCTGCTGGGGGACTTCAACGCTCACGTGGGCGACGACAGTGATACCTGGAGGGGTGTGATTGGGAGGAACGGCCTCCCTGACCTGAACCCGAGCGGTGTTCTGTTGTTGGACTTCTGTGCCAGTCATAGTTTGTCCATAACGAACACCATGTTCAAGCATAAGGGTGTCCATCAGTGCACGTGGCACCAGGACACCCTAGGCCGGAGGTCAATGATCGACTTTGTGGTCGTATCATCTGATCTCAGGCCGTATGTCTTGGACACTCGGGTGAAGAGAGGGGCTGAGCTGTCAACTGATCACCACCTGGTGGTGAGTTGGATCCGCTGGCAGGGGAGGAAGCTTGATAGACTTGGCAGACCTAAACGTACTGTGAGGGTCTGCTGGGAACGTCTGGTGGAATCCTCTGTCAGGGAGGTCTTCAACTCCCACCTCCGGGAGAGCTTTGACCAGATCCCGAAGGAGGCTGGGGACATTGAGTCCGAATGGACTTTGTTCTCCACTTCCATTGTTGACGCGGCTGTCCAAAGCTGTGGCCGTAAGGTCTCCGGTGCCTGTCGTGGCGGCAATCCCCGAACTCGGTGGTGGACACCGAGTGTAAGGGATGCTGTCAAGCTGAAGAAGGAGTCCTATCGAGCCTGGTTGGCTCGGGGGACTCCTGAGGCAGCTGACGGGTATCGGCAGTTCAAACGTGCTGCAGCGCGGGCGGTCGCGGAAGCAAAGGTTCGGGCCTGGGAAAGGTTCGGGGAGGCCATGGAGGAGGACTACCGGTCGGCCTCGAGGAAATTCTGGCAAACCATCCGGCGCCTCAGGAAGGGGAAGCAGCCCTCCACCAACACTGTTTACGGTGGAGGTGGGGAGCTGTTGACCTCGACTGGGGATATCGTCGGGCGGTGGAAGGAATACTTCGAGGATCTCCTCAATCCCACTGACATGCCTTCCATAGAGGAAGCAGAGGCTGGGGACTCGGAGGTGGATTCATGCATCACCCAAGCTGAAGTCACTGAGGTAGTTCGGAAGCTGCCCAGTGGCAAAGCACCGGGGGTGGATGAGATCCACCCTGCGTACCTCAAGTCTCTGGATGTTGTGGGGCTGTCTTGGCTGACACGTCTCTGCAACATCGCGTGGCAGTTGGGGACGGTGCCTCTGGACTGGCAGACCGGGGTGGTGGTCCCTCTATTCAAAAAGGGGGACCGGAGGGTGTGTTCCAACTATCGGGGGATCACACTCCTCAGCCTCCCTGGTAAAGTCTATTCTAGGGTACTGGAGAGGAGAATTCGGCCGATAGTCGAACCTCGGATTCAGGAGGAACAATGCGGTTTTCGTCCTGGCCGCGGAACGCTGGACCAGCTCTATACCCTCCGCAGGGTGCTCGAGGGTTCATGGGAGTTTGCCCAACCAGTCCACATGTGTTTTGTGGACTTGGAGAAGGCATTCGACCGTGTCCCCCGTGGCATTCTGTGGGAGGTGCTCCGGGAGTATGGGGTCGGCGGCCCTCTGCTAAGGGCTGTGCGGTCCCTGTACGACCGGAGCAGGAGTCTGGTTCGCATTGCCAGCAGTAAGTCAGACCTGTTTCCAGTGCATGTTGGACTCCGGCAGGGCTGCCCTTTGTCACCGGTTCTGTTCATTATATTTATGGACAGAATTTCTAGGCGCAGTCATGGGCCGGAGGGGATCTGGTTCGGGAGCCACAGGATTTCATCCCTGCTTTTTGCGGACGATGTTGTCTTGTTGGCTCCTTCGGGCCAGGACCTCCAGCATGTTCTGGGGCGGTTTGCAGCCGAGTGTGAAGCGGCTGGGATGAGAATCAGCACCTCCAAGTCTGAGGCCATGGTTCTCGACCGGAAAAAGGTGGCTTGCTCCCTCCGGGTTGGGGGAGAGATCCTGCCTCAAGTGGAGGAGTTCAAGTATCTTGGGGTCTTGTTCACGAGTGAGGGAAGGATGGAGCGTGAGGTTGATAGGCGGATCGGTGCGGCGGCCGCAGTAATGCGGTCGTTGTATCGGTCCGTCGTGGTGAAGAGAGAGCTGAGCCGTAAGGCGAGGCTCTCGATTTACCGATCAATCTATGTTCCTACCCTCACCTATGGCCACGAACTTTGGGTCGTGACCGAAAGAATAAGATCCCGGATACAAGCGGCCGAAATGAGTTTCCTTCGCAGGGTGGCGGGGCGCTCCCTTAGAGATAGGGTGAGGAGCTCCGCCACACGGGAGGAGCTCGGAGTAGAGCCGCTGCTCCTCCACATCGAGAGGAGTCAGCTGAGGTGGCTCAGGCATCTGTATCGGATGCCCCCTAGACGCCTCCCTCGGGAGGTGTTCCAGGCATGCCCCACCGGGGGGAGGAGACCCCGAGGAAGACCCAGGACACGCTGGAGTGACTATGTCACCCGGCTGGCCTGGGAACGCCTTGGGATCCTCCCGGAAGAGCTGGAGGAAGTGTCTGGGGAGAGGGAAGTCTGGGTGTCCCTGCTCAGGCAGCTGCCCCCGCGACCCGGCCCCGGATAAGCGGAAGAAAATGGATGGATGGATGGATGGATGGATGGATAATTATTAATTATGATTAATAATAAGATCCAATTTACATTAGATCACCTCGGGGCACCGCCCTTGAAGAAGGGAAAAGAGTTAATTCACCAAATCAGTCTCAGAAAAGGTACTAAACTATTTGTAACTCTGATTAATAATTAACTTAATAACTACAACCAATATTACCATAACAGCTGTAATGGTTGAAGGATTTTGGAGTTCTTGACAGAGTCGAGGTTGGCAACTTTCACTCTTGTACAATATTAAATAGACAGCATGAAGGTTCAAAAGTCTTTTATTTACACAAAGATGAAAACACACTAACTAACATGTACAAAATACAGGTGTGTGTGTGTGTGTGATGTGATGCCAGGTTATAGAAGATGGTTAGTTGCATGCATAGACTCTGAGTCTGTGTGAAGCATCATTCAACTAATGTCAAATAAGCCGTGTAGCAAAGCAAACTACCAATGACCTGACCTGAGATCACATAACACTCAAACAGTGAACAAACACATAGATTGAACACATATGCATTACATCAACCAGAGTTTAAAGTCCTGTGCTTAGCCGTGCTATGCTATGCAATTTAGGCCCAGTTCAGGGTTAAGAGTCTTTGAAGTAAAGGTGCTGGTGGTTCCTTGGCTGATGAGCCAACCAGGAGAACGTTGGGATTCCAATGTTGAACAATGCTGTTCTTGTTGTGCAAGATCTGATGAAAGACAGCAGATGGAGGAACCTGGTCGCTCCTTTCCTTTGCAGGGATATCAGCTCAGTGCTAACTTGCTTGGTGTTCCTCAGATTGTGGTGTTAGCTGGCAAGCTTTGCGTCGCAGCTGCTGGTGCTAACTGATCTGGAACACTAGCA
Organism: Pagrus pagrus; assembly: GCF_965226575.1. NCBI lineage: Eukaryota > Metazoa > Chordata > Actinopteri > Spariformes > Sparidae > Pagrus > Pagrus pagrus. The sequence continues at coordinate 1,399,304 of NC_140204.1, forward strand.
GGACCTTGTGTCGCTGCAGTGAGGAGAAGTTCTTATGGCCTGCTGGAAATGCAGCTTGCAGCTCTCAGCAGCTGTTAGGCCCAGAAGAATCCAGGAGAAGAGAGCTTGAGGGCAGGCAGCCCCGTGGAGAGAGAGGTGGAGAAGAGAGAGAACACAGGAAGGAGCTGGAGTTTTGACTATCTGCTCAGAGGGGGGTCTGTCTCTCTGACCAATAGCAGCTCAAAGCTGAATTTGCACTTAGGTGTGAAGAATGGGGAATTCTGGGAAACTGAGTTCAGTTCAGAGCCCATTTTGAAATCCACAGTGAACGACTACATCTGTGGGTCCCAACAAACACCAGCACCCACTGTGAGCTCAACAATAAACAGTGTGATTGTTTCCTGTTGGACAGTGTCAACAAAAAGTGAGACATGATGAGCTTCCTCACAGTTAAATGTTGGGTTGGACTGTATTACATTGTACAGGTGTAATGAAATGGCTCATGATTGGTATTTCATAAATACAATGTCCACACATGTTATACGTATGTGGTGCTGCTGATAGACCGAGTGATGCTACAGTTAATACAATCTATGTCATACCATACATTTACTTACATTATAATATTATGATAAAACCACATTATAAGTACACGTTATGAGAAACACTCACCCAGTCAGTAGTGGGAGGCCCAGATCCTGGGGACTTTGAGGCAGAGCACATTGCACAGTTGTTCTCCAGGTCAAACTGCCAACAAAAGAATATTTTATGAATACAAACTGTATTTACATTTTACAGTCTACTGGCAGCAGCAGTGCAGTCAAATGCCATGCGGTTCAACTGGAAATTACAGCTTGTGATCTCCAAATGGATCATAAATGGCATCATCAAAGGTTTAATGAGTTTTTAAGGATGGATCACGTGAAAAAAATCAACAAAGAATAACTAAATATGTCATTTAAATATTGTCCAAAAGATTAGCTACCACAAAGTCTTCCTGGGCAAAGCTTGAGCCATCAATGACTGGCTGTGCAGCTGCTGTCAGAAGCGTCATGTGGAGTCCACTGCACGTGTTACTGGCACCAGACCTAGAGGACATCTGGACCAGTAGCAAAGGACACAGGCCAGGAAGCACTGTGTAGCAGAGACATTTTCTGTGGGATGAAATAGAGAGGACAAAAGTTATCGTCTTGCTCAGGACAGTGCTCGTTTGTTTCTGAGCTGCGCATGTGCAGAGCATGAAGCTGAAGTCTCCTAGTGGATCCACAGCAGCACCAGAGCGCCACCTACTGACTGGTTTGTGTATCAACGTGATGTAAAGTGTATAAACAGTGTCAGGATAATTCAAATGTTTGTGTCTGTTTACATAAAAAAACTTAGCATGTGGCATTTCCAACCCAAGAGTTGTTTTTAATCTGACTGTTGATCAAATAAATGAATTATAAAAAGTGCTGATTCAGCTCTGACGCAGCATGTAATCTGTAAAGTAACTAGTAACTAAAACAGTGTTTTCAATAAATGGAGTGGAGTAAAAAGTAGATATCTGCAGAACATGGAAATACTCGAGTAAAGTACAAATACCTGTAAACTGTACTGTAGTGCAGTACTGAAAACTAAACGCTGGCAGAGGTAATAATCCTGCTGGAGTCATGTCGCCCTCTGGTGGTTGTTTACGAGAACATCAGTGATTAACTCTGATTGGCTGACAGGAATCTTCATCTGATATCTGAGCTTGATTAAAACAAATGTTTTAATGGCAAATCAAAATACTGAGAATCAAAAGTTATAACTGAGAGACATGAAGTTAAATTATGAGATTAAATGTGACGATTATGAGACAAAACATCAGGATTGTTAAAGAATGAAGTCGACATGATGAGATTAAGTTACTGTGAGATACAAAGTCTGAATTATGGTGTGTGAGTCTGTGTGCACGAAGGTGTGTGAGTCTGTGCGTGAAGGTGTGTGAGTCTGTGTACACGAAGGTGTGTGAGTCTGTGTACATGAAGGTGTGTGAGTCTGTGTGCACGAAGGTGTGTGAGTCTGTGTGCATGAAGGTGTGTGAGTCTGTGTGCATGAAGGTGTGTGAGTCTGTGTACATGAAGGTGTGTGAGTCTGTGTGCATGAAGGTGTGTGAGTCTGTGTGCATGAAGGTGTGTGAGTCTGTGTACATGAAGGTGTGTGAGTCTGTACATGAAGGTGTGTGAGTCTGTGTACATGAAGGTGTGTGAGTCTGTGTGCATGAAGGTGTGTGAGTCTGTGTGCATGAAGGTGTGTGAGTCTGTGTGCATGAAGGTGTGTGAGTGTGCACATGAAGGTGTGTGAGTCTGTGTGCATGAAGGTGTGTGAGTCTGTGTGCATGAAGGTGTGTGAGTCTGTGTGCATGAAGGTGTGTGAGTCTGTGTGCATGAAGGTGTGTGAGTGTGCACATGAAGGTGTGTGAGTCTGTGTGCATGAAGGTGTGTGAGTCTGTGTGCATGAAGGTGTGTGAGTCTGTGTGAGTCTGTGTGAGTCTGTGTGCATGAAGGTGTGTGAGTCTGAAGGTGTGTGAGTCTGAAGGTGTGTGAGTCTGTGTGCATGAAGGTGTGTGAGTCTGTGTGCATGAAGGTGTGTGAGTCCCTTGTAGAGAAGTGAACAAACAGCAGATGAACAACAGCAGTCGTCTCTTGTGTTGTTTAATAAAGTGTTAAATATAAAACAGAGAATCACAGAGTGGATCTGTTGCAGCTGAACGGTCGGCGCTCTGCACACCAGGGCGTTCTGGGTGAGTCTGACAAAGAGCTGCAGAGAAAGTCTCAGTTTATAGAAAACTATGATGAGACACAAACTGAGGTTCAGGTTTAAGATGCGCTGCTTTGAACAGAAGGTAAAGATGATGTGTGAGGTTAAAGCAGGCGGCCACAGGTCCTCACAGTCTGAACTGGACCTGTTTCTATCTGGAGACACTGTGAAGGTCAGGAGACATTTAGTTACTACAGAGACATGCTGTCTGTACATCTGAGGGGGTATTTACACTTTACGGTCACAGTTCAGAGGATCTAAACCACATGTTTCAGTCCAAACAACATGTGACATCACTCTGACATCACTCTGACATCACTGATCAACAGTCATCAATACTGAGTGTGTAGACTGTGTGAGAGTCAGCAGGAGGAGTCAGAGTGAAGAAGAAGCTGACGAAGCGTCCTCCTGTCTTCATCCGTCCTCCATCAGCTCCTTCACCTCCATTTTGTCTCTGATCCAAAGTCACATCAGATCAATAATCAAAGATTGACCAACAGACCGATCAGACAGATTGATCAGCCATCAGAGGAGTCGGATCAGTGGAGCTGCTTCTGTTCCTGATGTCCACTGTTTCAACTTTGATCTGAGTCCTCCCTGCAGAGGAGACAGAGGACAGTTAGACAGAGACAAGCAGCCAACCAGAGACAAGCAGCCAACCAGAGACAAGCAGCCAACCAGAGACAAGCAACCAACCAGAGACAAGCAACCAACCAGAGACAAGCAGCCAACCAGAGACAAGCAACTAACCAGAGACAAGCAACCAGAGACAAGCAGCCAGAGACAAGAAACCAACCAGACACAAGCAGCCAACCAGAGACAAGCAGCCAACCAGAGACAAGTGACCAACCAGAGACAAGCGGCCAACCAGAGACAAGCAACCAACCAGAGACAAGCAGCCAACCAGAGACAAGTGACCAACCAGAGACAAGCAGCCAACCAGAGACAAGCAACTAACCAGAGACAAGCAGCCAACCAGAGACAAGCAGCCAACCAGAGACAAGCAACCAACCAGAGACAAGCAGCCAGAGACAAGCAGCCAACCAGAGACAAGCAGCCAACCAGAGACAAGCAACCAACCAGAGACAAGCAGCCAGAGACAAGCAGCCAACCAGAGACAAGCAGTCAACCAGAGACAAGCAGCCAACCAGAGACAAGCAGCCAACCAGAGACAAGCAACCAACCAGAGACAAGCAGCCAGAGACAAGCAGCCAACCAGAGACAAACAGCCAACCAGAGACAAGCAGCCAACCAGAGACAAGCAGTCAACCAGAGACAGACAACCAACCAGAGACAAGCAGCCAACCAGAGACAAGCAACCAACCAGAGACAAGCAGCCAACCAGAGACAAGCAGCCAACCAGAGACAAGCAACCAACCAGAGACAAGCAGCCAACCAGAGACAAGCAACCAACCAGAGACAAGCAACCAGAGACAAGCAGCCAACCAGAGACAAGCAACCAACCAGAGACAAGCAGCCAACCAGAGACAAGCAACCAACCAGAGACAAGCAACCAGAGACAAGCAGCCAACCAGAGACAAGCAACCAACCAGAGACAAGCAGCCAACCAGAGACAAGCAGCCAACCAGAGACAAGCAACCAGAGACAAGCAGCCAACCAGAGACAAGTAGCCAGCCAGAGACAGACGCACAGACCTCTGTTCTGTATCTTCATACTGACCTTTGACTTTGAGCTCCACTGTTTTCGCACTCAGGATGTTTCTGTCCTTGTTGAAGACTACACACCAGTATGTTCCTGTGTCTGTCTCTTTGGGGTATCTCAGGGTCAGACTGAGGTCTCCAGTCTTCAGCAGGTCTTTCTTCATCGCTGTTCGTTCTTTGTAATCCTGGTCCTGGTCTTCAGGCCGCTCAGATCTGTTCTGATACAGGTGGACTGTCTTGTATGAGGGCTCTAAGCAGACCCACTCCACTCTAACGTCCTCAGGCAGGTCAGGTGTTGTTTTGAAGGGCAGCTGGACAGACTCCTCCCCCTCCTCCACCTCCACCTGACAGTCTGAGAGGACAACAAAGCACAACATCAGCTGTACAGACAGCAGCAGCAGTTTGAATAACTTTATTGACTGATTACAAAGTAGTAGAGAAAGCTGAAGGACAGAACCAGGTGAGACCAGCAGGTAACAGGGGACAGACATACAGGAAGTAAAACCAGGTGTTCAAGGTGTTGGACATGATCAGAGTCCTGATGGTGTTGTGATGTTTTGTCCCTGTGGTCTTCACAGTAATGTCTCCTCTCAGTGTTGAACTGCTGTTTGTTGCTTCTCTTTGTCACTTTCACATTTCTGGACGTCAAATTTAACATTTTCTTTGATCCAGTTCTTCAACAGGAAGTGAAGATTTGTTGAATCTGCTGAGAACTGATCATCAATCAATAACTGATACAAACTATTAAAGCTGCATTTCTTTGTTCTCAGTGATGAAAAGATTTGTTGTTTCTTTCAGCTCGTTCCTTCAACTTTCTTCTGGATCAAATAAAAACATCACATTCAGATCAATACTGTCAACTCTGATTGGAAATCAATCAGCTGATTGATGTCAGTCTGACCTCTGACCTGTATCTACAGTACTGACCTCTGACCTGTATCTACAGTACTGACCTGTATCTACAGTACTGACCTTTGACCTGCAGCTCCACTTGTTTCCTCATCAGGATGTGTTCCTCCCTGTTGTAGACGGTGCAGGTGTAGATGTTTCTGTCTGTGTCTGTGGGGTATTTCAGGGTCAGACTGAGGTCTCCATGTTTCAGCAGGTTTCTCTTCATCTCTGTTCGGTCTTTGTAAACACTGTGCTGTTGTTCAGGCTGGTCAGAGCCGTTCTGATACACATGGACCGTCGTGTCGTCTCCGTCCCTCCACTCCACCTTTGCAATCCTACACAGGAGAACTGTGGTTTTGCAGGGCAGCTGGACAGACTCCGCCCCTGAATCCACCTCCACCTGGTAGACTGAGAGGACAACAAACCACAACATCAGCTGTACAGACAGCAGCAGGAACTGTGATGGTAACAGGACCTCACTGTCTCATCCTTCTCTTATAATCCCAGACCTCACTGTCTCATCCTTCTCTTATAATCCCAGACCTCACTGTTGACAGTCTGTCTCAACAGTCAGGGAGCTACCAGAGTAAAGATGCTGCCCATGTGCATGATGGGTAGTGTAGTTGTAGTGACATACCTGAGTCGTGCCTAAAATGTAGTAAAAGAGCTCCAACAAGAAGTCCAACAACCAGGAGAACCAGGAGACCCAGGAGAGCTGTGGCCCAGGATGGGAATCGTCCTGTGGGAACTAGAAACATAAAGAACATGACCTCTGACCTCTGACCTCTGACCTGTATCTACAGCAGGTTTTAGGGTTAGTTGCTGACCTTTGACCTGCAGCTGTACGCTCGTCACTCTCCATTCTCTCTGTCTCCCCCAGCTGAACCCTCTGACGGTGCAGGTGTAGGAGCCGCTGTCAGAGAGGTGGAGGTCTGTCAGGTTGAGGCTGAGGTCTCCAGTTTCCAGAGCGTCAGTCTTCATGGATGTTCGGCCGCTGTAAAGCTGGTTTTGGTCTTTAAGTCGGTCACCTTCCTGCTGACGCTGGTGGACGGTTGAAGGATCCAGATCGTAGCGGCTCCACACCACTGAGGGCTCGTCCAGTTCATCCGTGGGAAAGTCACAGGGCAGCAGGACAAACGGGTCCCCCTCATACAGCTCCACAGCTGAGGCATGCTGGGAAACTGTGAGGTCACACAGACAGAGAGGGTCAATGACAGCAGCCTTATTTCATGTGATGAGTGAATGTGGTCCTCTGCAGTGTGTGCAGCCTGTAAACTGTGCTGCTGAAGCTCAACTCAGACTCTGTGTGAATGAAGGCCAACATCTACATCCACATGTGACGCTGCTGTCAGCAAAGCATCATCAACACGTCTGTTAACAGAAGCCATCAGAGTGTGAGCGAGCTGCAGGGATCTAATCCTGAAGACCAGAAGTGAGGACAGTGCGACTGCACAGTCTTCTACATTCATCAGGTTTAAAGACACAGTGAACATCAGCTGCCTTTAACTGTTCTTCATGTGTTTCTCTGAAGAAAACATGGTCCTGGAGCTGAAACACACTGATGAAGTGTAACAGGTTTAACAACTCTCAAACCCATAGAACAGCTATATAAGAGTGCGCTCAAGGTGTTCGATAGGAAACCTCGCTCTTATCACCACCGTAACATCCTGAGGAGGTACAGCTTTCTGAGTTCTGCTAATTTTAAGGTTTTTAAACAGGTTGGTTTTATATTCAAGACCTTACACGGTCTGGGCCCGCCTCCATTATCAGAATTCATACAAAGGAAGTCTGATAGAGGAATCAGCACCAGGTCGACCGTTAGAGGAGGCTGCGAAGTGCCGTTCCAAAAACCACCTTTAGTAAAAACATCCTTTCAGTCCAATGCTGTTCAATCTGGAATGACCTACCTCTGACAATAAGACACTGTCTGTCATTCCCATCCTTTAAGTACAATCTAAAGAAACGGTTACTCGACAACCAAACCTGCGACCATGCATAGTTTTTTCGTCTAGATGAGTCCTGTATTACTTGAACCCTGTAACACTTGAAAGCAACACTGCACTTTATGCACAAGTTATTCTACTAGACAACATGTGTAGTCGCACCCTACACTTCCTCCCATGTCTTCTCCTGTCTTGTTGTGCCAGTGCTGTTTGATGTCCGGGGACTACGGATGGAAATTAGCATCTGTGCCAAATCCGGTGTATTTACGTTGCATTTCATATGTAATGATCATCAATATGCATTGTCCCGTCTAAATAAATAAATAAATAAATAAATAAAATAAAAATAAGTGAACATGACACAAACCCACATTAAAGACACGACGGTGGACTGAGGTGATGATCAGTTCAGAGGGAGGAAGGTTATCTTACCGTGCACGAGGATCACAAACACCACAAACACCTTCATCTTCCTGTCACAGCTACAACCAGCACAAAGTCCTCTTTACTGAGCTTCACTTCAGAGACACATGGAGGACATCAGCTCACAGTCGTCACTGTCCTCCTGCTGACCGTCCACTGACACCAGGACCGAACTTTACTTTCACTTTGAGCTGTTTCCAGTAAATCACGTGTTGAGCGCTGCGTCCTGTGACGTTGCTTCCGGTGACGCCCACCTGGACTTCCCCGAGCTCGACTGCTGTTGTTTACTGTGTCTCTCCTTGTCTATGTGTGTTAGTTGTGTATTCTTCGGTCGTGAGTCGCTCACAGTCCCGCTGGTTTTGTCCCGTAGCTAACTTTAGCTCCTATAACCTGTAGTATTGTGTCTGTTACTGGGCAGTGTGCTGCTGCCCGGTAGCTTCCTCAGCCGAGCCTAGCTCACTGTTTGTGGCTGTCACCGCAGTGAGCAGCCCGGAGAAACGCGTCAGGATGGTTTGTGCTGGCTGTCCTGCAGGTGTCTCAGGTGTCTCTGTTAGAGGGACGTGTCCGGGAGCTACAGCTGCTGCTCTCCGTTAGAAACACGGGCACTGCAGACAGTGTTAGCCCCGGGCCTGACAGCAGGCCTGCTAGCCTTAGCATTAGCTCAGCCTCGTCTGACAACAGACAGGTGTGTGAAGCGGGTTGACACGATGTAGCACTCAGCAGGTCGCAGGTGACTGAGCCTGCTAGTGATGGTTAGTGCTGGTCTGAGGCTACGAGCCTAGTGAACAGGTCAGTCAGGGACATGACAGCTGAGTGTGTAACACTGAGACTGTCACCTCCCTCTCTGTTTGAGTCATGCTGCAAATGTGTCAATCATTTAGTTTATTAACGTCTCAGCAGGCTCCTGAATACCAGAGCTGCTCACTGCTGCATCCTGTCCTCCCGACCTGCAGGCAGCCAACACACAGCTTCATGTGCAGACTCACACAGCTTCATGTGCAGACTCACACAGCTTCATGTGCAGACTCACACAGCTTCATGCACACAGACTCACACAGCTTCATGCACACAGACTCACACAGCTTCATGTGCAGACTCACACACCTTCATGCACACAGACTCACACACCTTCATGTTCACAGACTCACACAGCTTCATGTGCAGACTCACACACCTTCATGTGCAGACTCACACACCTTCATGCACACAGACTCACACAGCTTCATGTGCAGACTCACACAGCTTCATGCACACAGACTCACACACCTTCATGCACACAGACTCACACACCTTCATGCACACAGACTCACACACCTTCGTAGGTGTAATACATGACATCATAATTACTCGCCTACTGACCATTAAAGTTCTGGACGTGTTGATTCACGACTCAGAATTAATCAGGGATATTTTAGTGTTTCTCTTTAGTTTGTGACATTTCTGAATATTGTGAGTTGTGTAGTTTTTGCCGCCCAAAAATAATTTGACACATTTCATTTGACTTTTATTACACACACACACACACACACACACACACACACACACACACACACACACTTTAATGGTCAGCAGCGGAGTAATTATGAAGTCATGTATTTATTAAATGTCTTTGAAATTAAATAACGACCTCAACATGATTTAGTAATAATATTCTGCTGATGAGACAAAATATATTTGACTTTACTGAAGTGCAGAAGTTCATTAGGATCCAGTTGAGTTCATCATGAGAAAATCTTTATTAAATCATGTTTTTAACACATGTTGTGATAACTGGGGTCAAATTCAGAGAAATGACTGAACATTGTTTTGTCACTAAAACATACTTAACTAACATTTACAGACCTGAAGTGAAGCGTGACCCTCAAGTCTCAAGTAAATATACTAAAGTATATTCAGCACTTTCCAGATTATTTGTTTGTATATAAGAGTTGTTTTTAATCTGACTGTTGATCAAATAAATGAATTTTAAAAAGTGCTGATTCAGCTCTGACGCAGCATCTAATCTGTAAAGTAACTAGTAACTAAAACAGTGTTTTCAATAAATGTAGTGGAGTAAAAAGCAGATATCTGCAGAACATGGAAATACTCGAGTAAAGTACAAATACCTGTAAACTGTACTGTAGTGCAGTACTGAAAACTAAACGCTGGCAGAGGTAATAATCCTGCTGGAGTCATGTCGCCCTCTGGTGGTTGTTTACAAGAACATCAGTGATGAACTCTGATTGGCTGACAGGAATCTTCATCTGATATCTGAGCTTGATTAAAACAAATGTTTTCATGGCAAATGAAAATACTGAGAATCAAAAGTTATAACTAAGAGACATGAAGTTAAATTATGAGATTAAATGTGACGATTATGAGACAAAACATCAGGATTGTTAAAGAATGAAGTCGACATGATGAGATTAAGTTACTGTGAGATACAAAGTCTGAATTATGGTGTGTGAGTCTGTGTGAGTCTGTGTGCATGAAGGTGTGTGAGTCTGTGAGCATGAAGGTGTGTGAGTCTGTGTGCATGAAGGTGTGTGAGTCTGTGTGCATGAAGGTGTGTGAGTCTGTGTACATGAAGGTGTGTGAGTCTGTGTGCATGAAGGTGTGTGAGTCTGTGTGCATGAAGGTGTGTGAGTCCCTTGTAGACAAGTGAACAAACAGCAGATGAACAACAGCAGTCGTCTCTTGTGTTGTTTAATAAAGTGTTCAATATAAAACAGAGAATCACAGAGTGGATCTGTTGCAGCTGAACGGTCGGCGCTCTGCACACCAGGGCGTTCTGGGTGAGTCTGACAAAGAGCTGCAGAGAAAGTCTCAGTTTATAGAAAACTATGATGAGACACAAACTGAGGTTCAGGTTTAAGATGCGCTGCTTTGAACAGAAGGTAAAGATGATATGTGAGGTTAAAGCAGGCGGCCACAGGTCCTCACAGTCTGAACTGGACCTGTTTCTATCTGGAGACACTCTGTGAAGGTCAGGAGACATTTAGTTACTACAGAGACATGCTGTCTGTACATCTGAGGGGGTATTTACACTTTACTGTCACAGTTCAAAGGATCTAAACCACATGTTTCAGTCCAAACAACATGTGACATCACTCTGACATCACTCTGACATCACTGATCAACAGTCATCAATAGTGAGTGTGTAGACTGTGTGAGTCAGCAGGAGGAGTCAGAGTGAAGAAGAAGCTGACGAAGCGTCCTCCTGTCTTCATCCGTCGTCCATCAGCTCCTTCACCTCCATTTTGTCTCTGATCCAAAGTCACATCAGATCAATAATCAACGATTGACCAACAGACCGATCAGACAGATTGATCAGCCATCAGAGGAGTCGGATCAGTGGAGCTGCTTCTGTTCCTGATGTCCACTGTTTCATCTTTGATCTGAGTCCTCCCTGCAGAGGAGACAGAGGACAGTTAGACAGAGACAAGCAACCAACCAGAGACAAGCAGCCAACCAGAGACAAGCAACCAACCAGAGACAAGCAACCAGAGACAAGCAGCCAACCAGAGACAAGCAACCAACCAGAGACAAGCAGCCAGAGACAAGCAGCCAACCAGAGACAAGCAACCAACCAGAGACAAGCAACCAACCAGAGACAAGCAGCCAACCAGAGACAAGCAGCCAACCAGAGACAAGCAACCAACCAGAGACAAGCAACCAACCAGAGACAAGCAGCCAACCAGAGACAAGCAACCAGAGACAAGCAGCCAACCAGAGACAAGCAACCAACCAGAGACAAGCAACCAGAGACAAGCAACCAACCAGAGACAAGCAACCAGAGACAAGCAACCAACCAGAGACAAGCAACCAGAGACAAGCAACCAACCAGAGACAACCTATATACTATTTTAATAGTAGTATTGTCACCTATAGTATTAGAATTTTCATTGTCTTGTCGATGAGAAACAATCTGCTTATTCTGATTAGCATCAGATTTCTCCAACTTTTGTTGTTGTTTTCTGTTCCCACAAGCTGCAAGCTGTGTCGCTCTCTCACTCTCTACAACTTCCTCCTCCTCTTTCTCCTCCTCCTCCTCTCTTTTCATTCAGGCTCCCTTCTGATGGACCTCGGGCCCCTGGGACCATCTAACCTTCCTGGCTCCTGCACCCTCACATACTGTCTGATCCGGATCGTCACACCCTGGGCTCTGCTGGATCATTCCTCTCCTTGTTTCACTATCTCCTTATAACTGTATTCCTGTAAATGTTGATGCCTCCTCACTCTGATCTCTCCGTCTATTACTAATCATCCTGTGTGGCCTGCCCTCTTCCAGGTCACCACGGTGGACAGGAGGTCGTGTGGCTCGGGCACCACCTGGCGATGCCTCGTCCTGCTCAGTCATCTCCTGGATCCACACACTTTACATATATTATAATTTGTATCAGATTTTCTGTCAGTGCAACTTGGAAACTGTGATTTGTTGTTCTTTTCTGTACATGCGACATCTATTGCATGTCTGTCCGTCCTGGAAGAGGGATCCCTCCTCTGTGGCTCTACCTGAGGTTTCTTCCATCGTCTTTTTTTTCCAACAACATGGCAAGTTTTTCCTCACTCAAATCGAGGGTCAAAGGACAGAGGATATCGTTCACTGAACAGACTGTAAAGCCCATTGAGGCAATGTGATTGCGATTTTGGGCTATATGAATAAAATTTTATTTGATTTGATTTGACAAGTAACCAACCAGAGACAGGCACACAGACCTCTGTCTGTATCTTCACACTGACCTTTGACTTTGAGCTTCACTGTTTTCTCTCTCAGGATGTTTCTGTCCTTGTCGATGACTCCACACCAGTATGTCCCTGTGTCTGACTCTTTGGGGTATTTCAGGGTCAGACTGAGGTCTCCAGTCTTCAGCAGGTCTTTCTTCATCTCTGTTCGGTCTTTGTAATCCTGGTCCTGTTTCTCAGGCCGGTCAGATCTGTTCTTATACAGGTGGACTGTCTTGAATGACATGTCAGAGCATCTCCACTCCACTTCAGCGTCCTCAGGCAGGTCAGGTGTTGTTTTGAAGGGCAGCTGGACAGACTCCTCCCCCTCCTCCACCTCCACCTGACAGACTGAGAGGACAAGAAAGCACAACATCAGCTGTACAGACAGCAGCAGCAGTTTGAATAACTTTATTGACTGATTACAAAGTAGTAGAGAAAGCTGAAGGACAGAACCAGGTGAGACCAGCAGGTAACAGGGGACAGACATACAGGAAGTAAAACCAGGTGTTCAAGGTGTTGGACATGATCAGAGTCCTGATGGTGTTGTGATGTTTTGTCCCTGTGGTCTTCACAGTAATGTCTCCTCTCAGTGTTGAACTGCTGTTTGTTGCTTCTCTTTGTCACTTTCACATTTCTGGACGTCAAATTGAACATTTTCTTTGATCGAGTTCTTCAACAGGAAGTGAAGATTTGTTGAATCTGCTGAGAACTGATCATCAATCAATAACTGATACAAACTATTAAAGCTGCATTTCTTTGTTCTCAGTGATGAAAAGATTTGTTGTTTCTTTCAGCTCGTTCCTTCAACTTTCTTCTGGATCAAATAAAAACCTCACATTCAGATCAATACTGTCAACTAGGGATGTCCCGATATAACTTTTTCACTTCCGATACGATACCGATATTGCAGCCTTGAGTATTGGCCGATACCGATATCGATCCGATACCGATATCAGCATGAATCATACATACTTTTATTATTTATTTTGTAGTGTGGAATGTTAGAAAGGGCTTGATCAAGTGATATTACTCAAAGAGAGAACAATAGTCAGCAACAGGGTTAGGAAAACTGACCCATTTATTATTAACCAATGGGTTACATACATTTTAACCTTCAACATAAGAATATTCTACAATTGAATAAAATAAATAAAAAATAAATTAGAAGACCCTGAAAAATAACCTCAATAAATCCAATAAAAACAAATTATAATCTGCATGCATCCAACACGCAGAGTCCACGTGATCACAACAGGCCCTGCTGGATAGAAGTGCTAGAGCGGAACGGACTGCTTGTATCGGAGATTTTAGATGCAGTCCGATATAATCCGATACTCGTTTTTTGGCTGATATCGGACCGATATCCGATATCAATATCGGATCGGGACACCCCTACTGTCAACTCTGATTGGAAATCAATCAGCTGATTGATGTCAGTCTGACCTCTGACCTGTATCTACAGTACTGACCTCTGACCTGTATCTACAGTACTGACCTCTGACCTGCAGCTCCACTTGTTTCTTCATCAGGATGTGTTCCTCCCTGTTGTAGACGGTGCAGGTGTAGATGGCACTGTCTGTGTATGTGGGGTATTTCAGGGTCAGACTGAGGTCTCCAGGTTTCAGCAGGTTTCTCTTCATCTCTGTTCGACCTCTGTAAACACTGTGCTGTTGTTCAGGCTGGTCAGAGCCGTTCTGATACACGTGGATCTTAGTGTATCTGACCCTCCACTCCACTTTAGCGTCTTCAGGCAGGTGAACTGTGGTTTTGCAGGGCAGCTGGACAGACTCCGCCCCTGAATCCATCTCCACCTGGTCAACTGAGAGGACAACAAACCACAACATCAGCTGTACAGACAGCAGCAGGAACTGTGGTGGTAACAGGACTTCACTGTCTCATCCTTCTCTTATAATCCCAGACCTCACTGTCTCATCCTTCTCTGAGGATATTACAGTACTGACCTTTGACCTGTATCTACAGTACTGACCTTTGACCTGTATCTACAGTACTGACCTCTGACCTGTATCTGCAGTACTGACCTCTGACCTGTATCTACAGCACTGACCTCTGACCTGTATCTACAGTACTGACCTTTGACCTGCAGCTTCACTTGTTTCTTCATCAGGATGTGTTCCTCCCTGTTGTAGACGGTGCAGGTGTAGATGTTTCTGTCTCTGTCTGTGGGGTATTTCAGGGTCAGACTGAGGTCTCCAGGTTTCTGCAGGTTTCCCTTCATCTCTGTTCGACCTCTGTAATCTCTGTTCTGTTGTTCAGGCTGGTCAGACCCGTTCTGATACACATGGACCTTCCAGTCACCTCCGTCCCTCCACTCCACTTTAGCGTCTTCAGGCAGGTGAACTGTGGTTTTGCAGGGCAGCTGGACAGACTCCGCCCCTGAATCCACCTTCACCTGGTCGACTGAGAGGACAACAAACCACAACATCAGCTGTACAGACAGCAGCAGGAACTGTGATGGTAACAGGACCTCACTGTCTCATCCTTCTCTTATAATCCCAGACCTCACTGTCTCCAAGATGGCAGCGTGTCCAGAGGCAGCAGCCAATTCAGATCAAAGTTTTGACCACTTTGTTTTTGTTGTGTTATTAGAAGATTGTACCGGTTTATTATTATTTGTTGTCTGCCGCTTGAGCTCAAATTCCCGTGAGCTGGAATAGGCCAGAAACTTGAAACTTGGCCCAACGATTGGAAATGATGTGCATCAAGCCTCGGGGGATGAAAATACAACTTTTTATTATAAATGAGCCAGACTGGTCAAAAGACATGGCCGCCACGGACCAATGAATGTTCGCAATGGGCGGAGCTTAGAAATTACCTCACTGTTGACAGTCTGGCTGTGTCCAAATTCAGGGGCTGCAGCCTTCAGTGGCCTAGCCTTTGCGGTCCACGAGGGCCGGGTCCTTCGGACAGGTCTTTGAAGGCCTCGTCCACCGTTGTTAAATTGGACGGTCTAGCCTTCGGAGTATTTCCTGGTTGCCTCACCAGATGTTCCCGCCCCTTACCCTTACGTTACGATTGTGAATGAAGAGATGCATTAAAGTCTGTTTTGGTTCAAATCTATCAAACGTGTACATTTATTTGTGTGAGTACAAAAATTAACGACAAAATGTGTCAAATCTAAATTGAATCATCAACATTACAAAATAAACATTAACCCATTGGTGAATAACAACTATATTTACCATAGCATCACCAGCGTCACGTATTTTAACTGAAAGTTAAAATTTGGAGGTTTTATAGTCCCTTGAAGTTTAACATATCTGGCGTTGGATGTTGAAATGACTAAAAACCGAGTATAAACCCATTACTTAAATTTGTCATGTCATGTCTGTCATTTTCTCTTGCTTCCTCTTCAGTTTCGGGACTGAGCAGCGGCGCGCAAAACATCTTGGGATATAGCAGGCCGCAAAGGATAGTAGCGGTGCATCCTCCAAAAAGAGGGAACGCTAGGCTGCATTTGTGGGCTGCATTTGAAGGAGCCTTTGAATTTGGACAGCCTTCGTGCAGCGTTGTGATGTAATTGGCCTTCAAATGCACACTTCGTGGGCTGCAGCCCCTGAATTTGCTGCTGATTTGATGCTGCCCATGTGCATGATGGGTAGTGTAGTAGTAGTGACATACCTGACATGAAATAGTGCCTAAAATGTAGTAATAGCGCTCCAGAAACAAGAAGTCCAACAACCAGGAGAACCAGGAGAACCAGGAGAGCTGTGGCCCAGGATGGGAATCGTTCTGTGGGAACTAGAAACATAAAGAACATGACCTCTGACCTCTGACCTCTGACCTGTATCCACAGTAGGTTTTAGGGTTAGTTGCTGACCTCTGACCTGCAGCTGTACGTCCGTCACTCTCTGTTCTTTCACTATCCCCATACTAAACCCTCTGACGGTGCAGGTGTAGGAGCCGCTGTCAGAGAGGTGGAGGTCTGTCAGATGGAGGCTGAGGTCTCCAGTTTCCAGAGCGTCAGTCTTCATGGACGTTCGGCCGCTGTAAAACTGGTTTTGGTCTTTAAGTTGGTCACCTTCCTGCTGACGCTGGTGGACGGTTGAAGGATCCAGATCGCAGCGGCTCCACACCACTGAGGGCTCGTTCAGTTCAAAAGTCTGAGACTCACAGGGCAGCAGGACAAACGGGTCCCCCTCATACAGCTCCACAGCTGAGGCATGCTGGGAAACTGTGAGGTCACACAGACAGAGAGGGTCAATGACAGCAGCCTTATTTCATGTGATGAGTGAATGTGGTCCTCTGCAGTGTGTGCAGCCTGTAAACTGTGCTGCTGAAGCTCAACTCAGACTCCGTGTGAATGAACGCCAACATCTACATCCACATGTGACGCTGCTGTCAGCAAAGCATCACCATCACGTTTGTTAAGTTCAGGCGTAGTCTAGTTTGATCATATTTTATTATTTAGGATGAGGATTAGGGGCTGCTAACATTTGAAGGTTGCACCAGCTGAATTAAAATCTTTATTATTAGTAACGTTGCATACGTTGTCCACTGCTGGTTACATGCACAGTAGCAGTTTCACTATGTTGTACATCGTATGATATGTGATCAAATAAAGGTGATGAAGACGACGGTGGAAACATAAATCAGAGAGAGAGAGGAGTTTGAAGTTCACCTCAAGGAACTTCTTTGTAAGTCATGGCTGAATATTTAACTGATTTTGACAGATTTGATTTCTCGATGAGGACACAACTCACGTCTCCAGACTTCAGATCAAATTTTTTCTTGAAGAAGACAAAAAGTATCTTATTGTTTAGGAGCGTTTTCTGTCATGTTGTCAGACACTTAGAATAACAACCTCAGCCTTTGCACTGAGGTCGTCGCAGTTGCCCCAAAGGATTACATTGCAGCCGCGTGCAGCCGCCAGCTGAGGCGATCCAGTGGACTGAGTCCAAAACTTTTTGCATGTATGAATCAGTTACACACCAAAACATGAAAATATGGGTAAGCTGCAAAGTAACTAGTAACTCAAGTTATCAAATAAATGGCTTGGAGTGGAAGTACCTCAAAGTTTTCTAAGTGTTGTATCGTTGTCAACTGGACGTGTTTCAGTTTGTTGAAGACGTCTCACCTTTCATCCAAGAGGCTTCTTCAGTTCTAACTAACTGGAGGAGCTACAGGGTTTAAAACTCTGTGTGGGACAACTGGACACTTCAGACGCTAACGTTACAGTGTTAGCAACAAATCCATCAGCTCAGAGAACTTTCTCATTGAGAACAGTCCGTCAGAGACGCCATCATTATGATATAATGTCATAACGGGACTCTGTTAAACTATAAAAAATGACTTTATGGTCACAGCAGGGTTGTGTTAGACCTTCAAAACAAAAACTCTGACGTGTTTCAGCAATCTGAAGTTGGCACTTCCATGACAGTAAACCAGCCACATTATAATACTCTGGCACTGATTGGTCCCATCTTCCCTACGAGAAGCTGACAGACAGGAAGCTTCACCAACAGGAAGTGATTTGATTAACAAACTACAGACAAATAAACAGCCAGAACTGAATGAGGAACTTGAGTTTGCTGCTTTTTGTCAACATTGAGTTGCTCTGTGTGAATCTTTTGTGTAACTGTTGTAGATGTTGTCGCTGCCATCTGCTGGAGCTTTTGTAAACTACCCTCTGTAGATCCCAACTCCAGCATCAGGTGGAAGATTCCTGTTGATGGGTCACAACTATAAAAGAGCTTTTTGTTCCATGAGATCTGTTTGACTCCCTGATGAAGACTTGATGACAAACACTTCAGAGTTTTTAGTCTTTAAGGTCTAACATATCCATGCTGTGACAATAAAGGTTTTTAATAGTTGAACAGAGTTTTCTTGTGATTTTTATGTCTACATGTGTCATGATGCGCTCCTGCCCTCACAGTTTTTAAAATTGTTTTAGTTTGGACCGGAGTAGAAGAACCTGGCCTCTCTGTGGTGTGATCCAACATGACACACCTTCAGTACCAAACTAATAAATGAGTTTCTATGGATCATTTGTGTGGACTTTGCCCCGTACAGCTGCTGCAACAGGCCATATAACTGAGGACAGTGTGACTGCACAGTCTTCTACACTCAACACAAATATGAACACAACACTTTGGTTTTTGCTCCATTTTTCATGAGTTTAACTCAAAGATGTAAGACTTTTTGATGCACACAAGAATTATTTCTCTCAGCAGCAGTTTGTTAAAATGTGTGTTAGTGAGCTCGTCTTTTCTGCCGAGATAATCCACCCACCTGACAGGTGTGGCATATCAAGGTGCTGATCAAACAGCAGGGTTATTACACAGGTGGTCTTTGGACCGGTCACAATAAAAGGCCACTCTGAAATGTGCAGTCTGATCCCCTTCAGTTCACGGGAACAGCTCTGGAGGACATTCCTGCAGCCAACATGCCACTTTCATTGTGTTGTGAGATGAAACTGCACATCTTAGAGCGACCTTTGACTGTGAGCAGTCCAAACAACACAAACCGACATTAAAGACATGACGTTGGACTGGGGTGATGATCAGATCAGAGGGAGGAAGGTTATCTTACCGTGCACGAGGATCACAAACACCACAAACATCTTCATCTTCCTGTCACAACTACAACAAACACAAAGTCTTCTTTAATGAAGTCTCACGTCAGCTATGGTACAAAACCAGGCGGACTGTGAAAGACTCAGCTGTCGATCTCACGGAAGTCCAGGTGGGCGTCACGGGAAGCAAAGTCCAACAGGTGATTTACCGGCTGCGGTCAAATCAGCCGCCACTTTTTTTCCATTGCGCAAATGATCTGACGTTTACGGTAATCGTAATGAACCTGCTCTGAAGAGCCGCTGGTTCTGAATCCGGATCAGCCTTCAGTCTCACAACCAGACCCATGAAACATACGGTACTGTTAGAGTAATTATTCCTGGTAATGAACTGAAGGTATCACAAAGGTATCCTTCCAGATTTCAAAGTGAAGGACGACGTGAGATAAAAACAAAAAAACATTGTTTCCATAAGTAATTCAACATTCATATATTGCTGAACTAAGTACTTTTTAGTCTACTTGTATAAGTGCTATGAAGTACTTTTACTGTGTATTTTTTGAGTAATCCTTTGTCAAGAACAAGAATATGTCTTTCACCCAACTTTGATGTGGATTTAAAAACATTTCTTTCATAAGTAGTTCAGATGCATAATACTGCTGAAGTCGTAGTTCATCGCCTTCATGTTGGGCTGGATTAGTGGCAAGAAAGCGATGGCTGGTGTAGCTGGCAGAGCAGGAAGAGGACGAGACAGTGTGGCTAGTGAGACTCGTTGAGAGCGAGCTGGTGGCTGGAGAGGACCAAACAATTCACACATGTAGTTGTGGGATGAAGCTCTGTTGTTTCTGGCTGTTGATGTTCAACCTACCTGAGGTTGTTCTGATGTTGCAATAAACACACACATACAAGCATCGATCTATTTCAAATACAAAATATTATTTACATTGTTTCACATTTTTAAAATAAAGAAAGATGAAAATATAAAAATACACTTAAAATGTGTCTTTGAAAATAAAACAGTATGAACACCTTTAATTATATACATCTATCTAGTTATTTACATTTTAAATCACAGCATTTATTCAGACATGAGGCACACTGTCATTCAAAGACTGTCTGACTAAAACTGGTCTCTAAAAACACAACAGAGAAAATAACGTCAGATGTTCTGAACATCTTGAGTCCTACGTGCAGACAAAGCACTTCCTGTTTCTTGCCCTGGTGTCTTTGAGTTGGTCCTTACTCATCCCCAGGAGCTGCACGTGGAAACATCTATCACAACTATCACACTGTATCTGTACAATGAAACAAGTGATTATAAAGTCTAACTCATCTTTTCATCTGAAATAATGGAGTAGATGTACAACAGAGGATCATTTCTGGTCATCGGTCTTTATAATAATTTTCTCTTCAGATTTCTATATAGTGTATTATGTCCACTTTATTACATGTAGCAAATAGTGTGCAGCATACTGGCCTCAAAGACTGGTTATGTACATTAAAATGTACTAAGCCTCCCATATTTGAGGCATATCTTTCTGTGAGGATCCTTCATTTTAGAACTATCAATATTTTATTAAACAATGTGATGCTTTACAATTTAAATGAATCCTTGCAACATATTATATAATGTCTCATTTTTAAATATTAAAAAACTGTTCTAAGTATTACTTAGCCGTCCATTTTATCACTGCCATTGGACGTCTACGGTCACTACAATGTTTTGACTTTCTGGTAATATTAATTGGTAAGTTATGCAATGCATGTGACCTGCTTATCCCTGCTTCCCATATTTTGAGAGTGACCCACAGGATGTTGGTGTTACAACGTCTGAAAACACACACAAGCCTCTTCGTCAGTGATCCTTCTCCATTATGAGCAGTGCTTCAATGCATTTCTTGGATTCAAGGCGTAAAACCTATTTCAGCTTAGAATAGCAGGACGTCTATTTGACGACTGTTTTGGTGTGTTGATTATACTAAAGCCACATATCCTGACTGTTTTGATTGTAAATCTGTAAATATCAGTGTCAGTGTCAGTTCCCAAGAACTAGAGGAGCAATTTAGTGCCGTGAATTATTAACTAATAATGTTATGTCCTTTAGATAATAATGCTCATTTTTGATTGACACTGTCAGAGAGTTATTCATTAAACTACATGTTAATTATTGCGGTTGTAGTTTGCAGTGTTGCTGGACAGGACTGCATTATATTGAGAGGTGTCTCTAATATTTTGTCCACCCCATTTGAAGACATGCGAGGGACAGAATATTAGGAACACCTTTCAATATAATGCAGTCCAGGACAACATGTTGTGCTCACTTCACACGGGGCACCATATGTAGTGCTTCATGCAACAGTAACAGGGAGTTATAGGTTAAATTTGGCTATCAATAATAATTAATGATTATCAGGGATAGTGATGGGGTGGTGGGCCTCCTGTAGGCCCACCACCCGCAGGAGGGATCAGAAGGGGCCGGTGCGGTGTTATTTGGGTGGCTGTCCTGGGCGGGTGCCCCGGCGACCCAATCCCCGGACGGTGACTCTAGCCATGGGGACATGGAATGTCACCTCGCTGGGGGGGAAAGAGCCTGAGCTGGTGCGGGAGGTTGAGCGCTACCGACTAGAGATAGTCGGGCTCACCTCCACGCACAGTCTGGGCTCTGGAACCCAACTCCTTGAGAGAGGCTGGACTCTCTTCTACTCTGGAGTTGCCCGCGGTGAGAGGCGGCGAGCTGGTGTGGGCTTGCTCATAGCTCCCCAGCTCAGCCGTCATGTGTTGGGAGTTTTCCCTGGTGAACGAGAGGGTCGTTTCCCTGCGCCTTCGGGTCGGGGATAGGTCTCTCACTGTTGTTTCGGCCTATGGGCCAAACGGCAGTGCAGAGTACCCGGCCTTCTTGGAGTCCCTGGGAGGAGTACTGGAGAGTGCTCCAACCGGGGACTCCATCGTTCTGCTGGGGGACTTCAACGCTCACGTGGGCGACGACAGTGATACCTGGAGGGGTGTGATTGGGAGGAACGGCCTCCCTGACCTGAACCCGAGCGGTGTTCTGTTGTTGGACTTCTGTGCCAGTCATAGTTTGTCCATAACGAACACCATGTTCAAGCATAAGGGTGTCCATCAGTGCACGTGGCACCAGGACACCCTAGGCCGGAGGTCAATGATCGACTTTGTGGTCGTATCATCTGATCTCAGGCCGTATGTCTTGGACACTCGGGTGAAGAGAGGGGCTGAGCTGTCAACTGATCACCACCTGGTGGTGAGTTGGATCCGCTGGCAGGGGAGGAAGCTTGATAGACTTGGCAGACCTAAACGTACTGTGAGGGTCTGCTGGGAACGTCTGGTGGAATCCTCTGTCAGGGAGGTCTTCAACTCCCACCTCCGGGAGAGCTTTGACCAGATCCCGAAGGAGGCTGGGGACATTGAGTCCGAATGGACTTTGTTCTCCACTTCCATTGTTGACGCGGCTGTCCAAAGCTGTGGCCGTAAGGTCTCCGGTGCCTGTCGTGGCGGCAATCCCCGAACTCGGTGGTGGACACCGAGTGTAAGGGATGCTGTCAAGCTGAAGAAGGAGTCCTATCGAGCCTGGTTGGCTCGGGGGACTCCTGAGGCAGCTGACGGGTATCGGCAGTTCAAACGTGCTGCAGCGCGGGCAGTCGCGGAAGCAAAGGTTCGGGCCTGGGAAAGGTTCGGGGAGGCCATGGAGGAGGACTACCGGTCGGCCTCGAGGAAATTCTGGCAAACCATCCGGCGCCTCAGGAAGGGGAAGCAGCCCTCCACCAACACTGTTTACGGTGGAGGTGGGGAGCTGTTGACCTCGACTGGGGATATCGTCGGGCGGTGGAAGGAATACCTCGAGGATCTCCTCAATCCCACTGACATGCCTTCCATAGAGGAAGCAGAGGCTGGGGACTCGGAGGTGGATTCATGCATCACCCAAGCTGAAGTCACTGAGGTAGTTCGGAAGCTGCCCAGTGGCAAAGCACTACCTCACTACCTCAAGTCTCTGGATGTTGTGGGGCTGTCTTGGCTGACACGTCTCTGCAACATCGCGTGGCAGTTGGGGACGGTGCCTCTGGACTGGCAGACCGGGGTGGTGGTCCCTCTATTCAAAAAGGGGGACCGGAGGGTGTGTTCCAACTATCGGGGGATCACACTCCTCAGCCTCCCTGGTAAAGTCTATTCTAGGGTACTGGAGAGGAGAATTCGGCCGATAGTCGAACCTCGGATTCAGGAGGAACAATGCGGTTTTCGTCCTGGCCGCGGAACGCTGGACCAGCTCTATACCCTCCGCAGGGTGCTCGAGGGTTCATGGGAGTTTGCCCAACCAGTCCACATGTGTTTTGTGGACTTGGAGAAGGCATTCGACCGTGTCCCCCGTGGCATTCTGTGGGAGGTGCTCCGGGAGTATGGGGTCGGCGGCCCTCTGCTAAGGGCTGTGCGGTCCCTGTACGACCGGAGCAGGAGTCTGGTTCGCATTGCCAGCAGTAAGTCAGACCTGTTTCCAGTGCATGTTGGACTCCGGCAGGGCTGCCCTTTGTCACCGGTTCTGTTCATTATATTTATGGACAGAATTTCTAGGCGCAGTCATGGGCCGGAGGGGATCTGGTTCGGGAGCCACAGGATTTCATCCCTGCTTTTTGCGGACGATGTTGTCTTGTTGGCTCCTTCGGGCCAGGACCTCCAGCATGTTCTGGGGCGGTTTGCAGCCGAGTGTGAAGCGGCTGGGATGAGAATCAGCACCTCCAAGTCTGAGGCCATGGTTCTCGACCGGAAAAAGGTGGCTTGCTCCCTCCGGGTTGGGGGAGAGATCCTGCCTCAAGTGGAGGAGTTCAAGTATCTTGGGGTCTTGTTCACGAGTGAGGGAAGGATGGAGCGTGAGGTTGATAGGCGGATCGGTGCGGCGGCCGCAGTAATGCGGTCGTTGTATCGGTCCGTCGTGGTGAAGAGAGAGCTGAGCCGTAAGGCGAGGCTCTCGATTTACCGATCAATCTATGTTCCTACCCTCACCTATGGCCACGAACTTTGGGTCGTGACCGAAAGAATAAGATCCCGGATACAAGCAGCCGAAATGAGTTTCCTTCGCAGGGTGGCGGGGCGCTCCCTTAGAGATAGGGTGAGGAGCTCCGCCACACGGGAGGAGCTCGGAGTAGAGCCGCTGCTCCTCCACATCGAGAGGAGTCAGCTGAGGTGGCTCAGGCATCTGTATCGGATGCCCCCTAGACGCCTCCCTCGGGAGGTGTTCCAGGCATGCCCCACCGGGGGGAGGAGACCCCGAGGAAGACCCAGGACACGCTGGAGTGACTATGTCACCCGGCTGGCCTGGGAACGCCTTGGGATCCTCCCGGAAGAGCTGGAGGAAGTGTCTGGGGAGAGGGAAGTCTGGGTGTCCCTGCTCAGGCAGCTGCCCCCGCGACCCGGCCCCGGATAAGCGGAAGAAAATGGATGGATGGATGGATGGATGGATAATTATTAATTATGATTAATAATAAGATCCAATTTACATTAGATCACCTCGGGGCACCGCCCTTGAAGAAGGGAAAAGAGTTAATTCACCAAATCAGTCTCAGAAAAGGTACTAAACTATTTGTAACTCTGATTAATAATTAACTTAATAACTACAACCAATATTACCATAACAGCTGTAATGGTTGAAGGATTTTGGAGTTCTTGACAGAGTCGAGGTTGGCAACTTTCACTCTTGTACAATATTAAATAGACAGCATGAAGGTTCAAAAGTCTTTTATTTACACAAAGATGAAAACACACTAACATGTACAAAATACAGGTGTGTGTGTGTGTGTGATGTGATGCCAGGTTATAGAAGATGGTTAGTTGCATGCATAGACTCTGAGTCTGTGTGAAGCATCATTCAACTAATGTCAAATTAGCCGTGTAGCAAAGCAAACTACCAATGACCTGACCTGAGATCACATAACACTCAAACAGTGAACAAACACATAGATTGAACACATATGCATTACATCAACCAGAGTTTAAAGTCCTGTGCTTAGCCATGCTATGCTATGCAATTTAGGCCCAGTTCAGGGTTAAGAGTCTTTGAAGTAAAGGTGCTGGTGGTTCCTTGGCTGATGAGCCAACCAGGAGAACGTTGGGATTCCAATGTTGAACAATGCTGTTCTTGTTGTGCAAGATCTGATGAAAGACAGCAGATGGAGGAACCTGGTCGCTCCTTTCCTTTGCAGGGATATCAGCTCAGTGCTAACTTGCTTGGTGTTCCTCAGATTGTGGTGTTAGCTGGTAAGCTTTGCGTCGCAGCTGCTGGTGCTAACTGATCTGGAACACTAGCAGGACCTTGTGTCGCTGCAGTGAGGAGAAGTTCTTATGGCCTGCTGGAAATGCAGCTTGCAGCTCTCAGCAGCTGTTAGGCCCAGAAGAATCCAGGAGAAGAGAGCTTGAGGGCAGGCAGCCCCGTGGAGAGAGAGGTGGAGAAGAGAGAGAACACAGAAAGGAGCTGGAGTTTTGACTATCTGCTCAGAGGGGGGTCTGTCTCTCTGACCAATAGCAGCTCAAAGCTGAATTTGCACTTAGGTGTGAAGAATGGGGAATTCTGGGAAACTGAGTTCAGTTCAGAGCCCATTTTGAAATCCACAGTGAACGACTACATCTGTGGGTCCCAACAAACACCAGCACCCACTGTGAGCTCAACAATAAACAGTGTGATTGTTTCCTGTTGGACAGTGTCAACAAAAAGTGAGACATGATGAGCTTCCTCACAGTTAAATGTTGGGTTGGACTGTATTACATTGTACAGGTGTAATGAAATGGCTCATGATTGGTATTTCATAAATACAATGTCCACACATGTTATACGTATGTGGTGCTGCTGATAGACCGAGTGATGCTACAGTTAATACAATCTATGTCATACCATACATTTACTTACATTATAATATTATGATAAAACCACATTATAAGTACACGTTATGAGAAACACTCACCCAGTCAGTAGTGGGAGGCCCAGATCCTGGGGACTTTGAGGCAGAGCACATTGCACAGTTGTTCTCCAGGTCAAACTGCCAACAAAAGAATATTTTATGAATACAAACTGTATTTACATTTTACAGTCTACTGGCAGCAGCAGTGCAGTCAAATGCCATGCGGTTCAACTGGAAATTACAGCTTGTGATCTCCAAATGGATCATAAATGGCATCATCAAAGGTTTAATGAGTTTTTAAGGATGGATCACATGAAAACACTCAACAAAGAATAACTAAATATGTCATTTAAATATTGTCCAAAAGATTAGCTACCACAAAGTCTTCCTGGGCAAAGCTTGAGTCATCAATGACTGGCTGTGCAGCTGCTGTCAGAAGCGTCTGGACTCATGTGGAGTCCACTGCACGTGTTACCGGCACCAGACCTAGAGGACATCTGGACCAGTAGCAAAGGACACAGGCCAGGAAGCACTGTGTAGCAGAGACATTTTCTGTGGGATGAAATAGAGAGGACAACAGTTATCGTCCTGCTCAGGACAGTGCTCGTTTGTTTCTGAGCTGCGCATGTGCAGAGCATGAAGCTGAAGTCTCCTAGTGGATCCACAGCAGCACCAGAGCGCCACCTACTGACTGGTTTGTGTATCAACGTGATGTAAAGTGTATAAACAGTGTCAGGATAATTCAAATGTTTGTGTCTGTTTACATAAAAAAACTTGCATGTGGCATTTCCAACCCAAGAGCTGTTTTTAATCTGACTGTTGATCAAATAAATGAATTATAAAAAGTGCTGATTCAGCTCTGACGCAGCATGTAATCTGTAAAGTAACTAGTAACTAAAACAGTGTTTTCAATAAATGTAGTGGAGTAAAAAGTATCTGCAGAACATGGAAATACTCGAGTAAAGTACAAATACCTCTAAACTGTACTGTAGTGCAGTACTGAAAACTAAACGCTGGCAGAGGTAATAATCCTGCTGGAGTCATGTCGCCCTCTGGTGGTTGTTTACAAGAACATCAGTGATTAACTCTGATTGGCTGACAGGAATCTTCATCTGATATCTGAGCTTGATTAAAACAAATGTTTTAATGGCAAATCAAAATACTGAGAATCAAAAGTTATAACTAAGAGACATGAAGTTAAATTATGAGATCAAATGTGACGATTATGAGACAAAACATCAGGATTGTTAAAGAATGAAGTCGACATGATGAGATTAAGTTACTGTGAGATACAAAGTCTGAATTATGGTGTGTGAGTCTGTGTGCATGAAGGTGTGTGAGTCTGTACATGAAGGTGTGTGAGTCTGTGTACATGAAGGTGTGTGAGTCTGTGTGCATGAAGGTGTGTGAGTCTGTGTGCATGAAGGTGTGTGAGTCTGTGTGCACGAAGGTGTGTGAGTCTGTACATGAAGGTGTGTGAGTCTGTGTACATGAAGGTGTGTGAGTCTGTGTGCATGAAGGTGTGTGAGTCTGTGAACATGAAGGTGTGTGAGTCTGTGTACATGAAGGTGTGTGAGTCTGTGTGAGTCTGTGAGCATGAAGGTGTGTGAGTCTGTGTACATGAAGGTGTGTGAGTCTGTGTGCATGAAGGTGTGTGAGTCTGTGTACATGAAGGTGTGTGAGTCTGTGTGCATGAAGGTGTGCGAGTCTGTGAACATGAAGGTGTGTGAGTCTGTGTGCATGAAGGTGTGTGAGTCTGTGTACATGAAGGTGTGTGAGTCTGTGTGCATGAAGGTGTGTGAGTCTGTGAAGGTGTGTGAGTCTGTGAACATGAAGGTGTGTGAGTCTGTACATGAAGGTGTGAGTCTGTGTGCATGAAGGTGTGTGAGTCTGTGTGCATGAAGGTGTGTGAGTCTGTGTACATGAAGGTGTGTGAGTCTGTACATGAAGGTGTGTGAGTCTGTACATGAAGGTGTGTGAGTCTGTGTGCATGAAGGTGTGTGAGTCTGTGTACATGAAGGTGTGTGAGTCTGTACATGAAGGTGTGTGAGTCTGTGTGCATGAAGGTGTGTGAGTCTGTGTGCATGAAGGTGTGTGAGTCCCTTGTAGAGAAGTGAACAAACAGCAGATGAACAACAGCAGTTGTCTCTTGTGTTGTTTAATAAAGTGTTAAATATAAAACAGAGAATCACAGAGTGGATCTGTTGCAGCTGAACGGTCGGCGCTCTGCACACCAGGGCGTTCTGGGTGAGTCTGACAAAGAGCTGCAGAGAAAGTCTCAGTTTATAGAAAACTACGATGAGACACAAACTGAGGTTCAGGCTTAAGATGCGCTGCTTTGAACAGAAGGTAAAGATGATATGTGAGGTTAAAGCAGGCGGCCACAGGTCCTCACAGTCTGAACTGGACCTGTTTCTATCTGGAGACACTCTGTGAAGGTCAGGAGACATTTAGTTACTACAGAGACATGCTGTCTGTACACCTGAGGGGGTATTTACACTTTACTGTCACAGTTCAGAGGATCTAAACCACATGTTTCAGTCCAAACAACATGTGACATCACTCTGACATCACTGATCAACAGTCATCAATAGTGAGTGTGTAGACTGTGTGAGAGTCAGCAGGAGGAGTCAGAGTGAAGAAGAAGCTGACGAAGCGTCCTCCTGTCTTCATCCGTCGTCCATCAGCTCCTTCACCTCCATTTTGTCTCTGATCCAAAGTCACATCAGATCAATAATCAAAGATTGACCAACAGACCGATCAAACAGATTGATCAGCCATCAGAGGAGTCGGATCAGTGGAGCTGCTTCTGTTCTTGATATCCACTGTTTCAAATTTGATCTGAATTCTCTCTGCAGAGGAGACAGAGGACAGTTAGACAGAGACAAGCAGCCAACCAGAGACAAGCAGCCAACCAGAGACAAGCAACCAACCAGAGACAAGCAACCAACCAGAGACAAGTAACCAACCAGAGACAAGAAACCAACCAGAGACAAGCAGCCAACCAGAGACAAGCAACCAATCCGAGACAAGCAGCCAACCAGGGACAAGCAACCAATCCGAGACAAGCAGCCAACCAGAGACAGGCACACAGACCTCTGTTCTGTATCTTCATACTGACCTTTGACTTTGAGCTTCACTGTCTTCGCTCTCAGGATGTATTTGTCCTTGTTGTAGACTGCACACCAGTATCTTCCTGCATCTGTGTTTTTGGGGTATTTCAGGGTCAGACTGAGGTCTCCAGTCTTCAGCAGGTCTTCCTTCATCTTTGTTCGGTCTTTGTAATCCTGGTCCTGTTTATCAGGCTGGTCAAGTCTGTTCTGATACAGGTGGACTCTCCTGTATGAGGGTTCATAGCGTCTCCACTTCACTGTAACGTCCTCAGGCAGGTCAGGTGCTGTTTTGAAGGGCAGCTGGACAGACTCCTCCCCCTCCTTCACCTCCACCTGACAGACTGAGAGGACAACAAAGCACAACATCAGCTGTACAGACAGCAGCAGCAGTTTGAATAACTTTATTGACTGATTACAAAGTAGTAGAGAAAGCTGAAGGACAGAACCAGGTGAGACCAGCAGGTAACAGGGGACAGACATACAGGAAGTAAAACCAGGTGTTCAAGGTGTTGGACATGATCAGAGTCCTGATGGTGTTGTGATGTTTTGTCCCTGTGGTCTTCACAGTAATGTCTCCTCTCAGTGTTGAACTGCTGTTTGTTGCTTCTCTTTGTCACTTTCACATTTCTGGACGTCAAATTTAACATTTTCTTTTGGGGGTCACATGTGAGCTGAGCAGATGCTTTTGCCAGAGCTCCGTGCCACTTGGTACTAGCTCTCTCTTTTTGGCCACAGTCTTTCGACAAGATGGGAAGAACCAGAGGAAATAAAGACAAAAAAGACGTCCCGTCCGAGCCCGGTGACGATACACAAGATAGCGACCAGGCCGAGTTTGAAACCGCGGACGAGCTTGACCCTGCCCTTTCTTAAGCTCTGAGCGTAATGACTTCCAACATTATTAAAGTTATCGATGAAAAACTCAGCCCTCTAGCCGAGACTATCCATAAGCATGCTACAGACCTCCAGGTCGCTAGCAAGCGGCTAGATGAAGCAGAGGATAGGCTACTAGCAGTTGAAAACTCTGCGCAGCAAAAGAGCCGAGGATTGTGGAGCTGGAAAAGCAGGTCAGCGCCCTTACAGAGAGTTTGGACATGGCCGAGAACTATAGCAGACGCCTGAACATTCGGGTCGTCGGCTTGTTAGAGGATACGGAGACTGGGTGGCCGGTGGAGTTTTTCGAGTCATGGCTACCCTGCGTCCTAAAGATGACCACAAAGGCCGGCCGCATAAAGTTGGAGAGAGCCCACTGGACTCTAGCACCGAAACCGGATTCGAACAGGAACCCCAGGTCGCTGCTGCTATGATTCCAACCGTTCAGAGACAAACAGAAGGTTATGGAAGCGGCGCGCCAGGCCAGCCAGGACAGTGGCTTAATCTACAACAGATCCAGGGTCCCTTTTTACAGCGATTTCTCCTCGACAGTGATGAAGAAACGCAAGGCATACGATGCGGTAAAACAGCGGCTGCGAGAGCGAGGGATGCTGTATGCTATGCAGTTCCCGGCTACTCTACAGGTGACACACGGAGGCTCCAAAAAGAGGTTTTCCAACCCGGAGGAGGTACGCACTTTCATTGACTCTCTGCCTGGATGATAACTTTGCGGTGCACGGAGCTCCGATTGTCTGGTTTGGGACACTTTTTCTCAATTTTTTTTTTTTTTCACATTTTGAACATATTGAACATTTCTTAACCGAGTGACACGGCTGCTCGTAACGTGAATATTATGTTTCCACCTTATTTCGATCATTCCCACAGGGAGGACTCTTTTAGTTTTCTTGGCACGCTATTCATCATATGCCATCAGTTCGCTCTTGAAAGAGTGCTTGTATGGTGAACAGTCCCTGTTTATTTGGGAAAAGACCCTCAGTTTGTTTTTCTCTGTTGTACATTTGTTACGCTTGCTGAGTGTAGTTAATGTGATTTGCTAAGGACATGACACGTATATAAGATTTAAGTTGGGTATCAGTGTGGTGTTTTCCACTCCTGCCAAATGTAACTGTCCTATTTATCTGATAATGTAGGTCATGGGATGCATGTACAGGATTGAGTGTAGGTGTAACCGGCTCTGGCTTTTTATCCTGCCCTTATGGCGAATAGTGTCTTATGGCCATCTCTGATTTAAATAATATTAAGCTCTGTTCTTGGAACATCCGTGGCCTACAAAAACCTGCCAAGAGGACGGCAGTATTATCATTTTTTAAAAAGGAAGATGTTTCTATTGCGTTCCTCCAGGAAACTCACCTGGAGGACAAAGACAATGCTAAATTGCAAAGGAGTTGGGTGGGGCCAGGGCCGGTATGTAATTGTTAAAGGAATACTCGCAGGAAAAGAGGTAACATTTATGAATCTATATTGTCCCCCAGTCTATTCCCCTGATTTTCTCTCCAAGGCTTTTGCAGTGTTTATGGAGCGGGCTCTGGGAACTCTTTTGTGGGAGGAGATTTCAATTGTCACCTTAATCCCTCTCTTGACAAACTTCCATCTGACACTTCTCGCCCTTCTAAGAAAGCGAGGGTGCTCACTAATATATGTCATGATATTGAATATTCTGATGTGTGGAGGCAGCTTCACCTTACTGATTCAGAGTTCACCTTTTTTTTCAGCCCGACATAAAAGCTATACCAGAATTGATTACATTTTCATCCCCTCCTCAAAGGTGTCTCTTGCTTTATCATGTTCCATAGGCAACATTGTGTTGTCAGACCATGCCCCCCTTTATTTGGTATATTCTCTCGCTGAGGAGAGGGCGTTGTCACGGCGCTGCAGATTTCAACCTTATCTCCTCAAAGATGGCAAGTTTATTTTCTACTTTACTTACTCACCATCCACAGATAATCCCTCTGTCCTCTGGGAGACGTGTAAAATATACTCCCGCGGACTGATTATGTCTTTTTTTGCATTCAAAAGACGTAGGAAAAATGAGCAGCGTGAACTTCTCGAATCATGAGTAGCTGAATTGGGGGAAAGAATCACATATCTAGCTCGGGTCCAGATTTGCTTAAGGAACTGTTATCCGCACGTGCTGCATTGAATATTTTTCTGATTCAGGACTCCGAACAGTCCCTCAAATTTGCCAAACTATATAAGTTTGGGGATAAACCTGGAACATCTCTTGCTAATCTTGTCAAGAAGAGGGCAGATTCTCAAAGTATAGTTTCTATCACTGGCTCTAATGGTGTTAGATCGTTCGATACTAGAACCATTAATAAACACTTTGCATCATTTTATTCCAATCCATATAGTTCAGAACAGCCTAACAATGCCCTGACCCTTATGCGTCAGTTTTTTGCAGATTTGAGACTCCCCAAAGCTACGGAGGATCAAAAATGACAACTTAATGCCCAAATTACTAGAGAGGAGGCGCTACTTGCTTTGAAATCTATACCGTCCGCTAAGGCCCCAGGGCCGGATGGATTTGGATGTGAGTTTTATAAGGAGTTAAGTAGTATTCTTTTAGACCCTCTGCTGTCTATGCTTAATCATTCATTTGAAAATGGGATCCTTTCTCAATCCCTTAGGGAGGCCAACATTTCTCTCATCCTTAAAAAAGGAAAATGCCCGGATAGCTGCGCCTCTTATAGGCCGATAGCCCTACTTAAATCGGACCAAAAACTGCTCTCCAAAATTTTGGCCTTATGCCTAGAAAAGGTGCTGCCCCATATTGTCAAGTAGGACCAAACCGGTTTTGTCAAGGGCTGGAACTCCTGTGATAATATGATGAGGCTCCTTAACATCATCCAACTAACCCAGAGCTGTAAGGACCCGGCCCTCGTGCTGACTCTCGACGCTGAGAAGGCATTCGACTGGGTCGAGTGGTCGTATTTGTTCTACGCTCTGGAGGAATTTGGCCTAGGCGATAATTTTGTGAACTGGATTAGGGTTCTGTATAACACTCCAACGGCAGCAGTTCTGACTAATGGGCTGAGATCCGACAACTTCCCCCTCCACCGCAAGAATAGGCAGGGCGACCCCCTCAGCCCTCTGCCCTTTGACATTGCTATCGAGCCGCTGGCCCAAGCAGTAAGGCAGAACACTTTAATTTCTGGTATCTTTGCTGGTGAAAGGGAACACAAAATCACCTTATACGCGGACAACATTTTGATACATTTACATTTTCGGGATATAAAATTAACTTTGCAAAATCCGAGGCCATGGGGTCGTTAACATGTGTTCCAAGTATGGCTGAGCCCTTCCTGTTCCGCTAGTCTCCCACCAGTTTCATTTACTTAGGAGTGCACATAACACCCACTTTTGGTCAAATGTTTAAGTCCAACTTCCCCCTTGGATGCTATAAGGGCAGATTTAGACCGATGGGCCCCTCTCCCTCTTTCCAGGCTAGGCAGGGTTGCTCTGGAGTTACGGTTATGGCGCGGTACTGAGCAGAGGTGGGTCAGAGCTCCTCCATAAAGGTTTGACTTTTGGACAACCAAACAACTACAAATAACCCTGTACAGCCACTTTTTTCTTCTCTTTTTAAGTTGAAGAGAGGTGTAGTACCAATGGCACCGAAACTGACAAAACAGGCACAAAAACCTGCGAAGACAGACCCCACACCTGATCTTGCACAGCAAGCAAGCAGCATGGCTGTGGCTAGCGGAGAAGCACCAGGTGCTAGCTTCATGGCCAGCCCAGACCAAATCCTCACCGCTATTCAAGCAATGAAGGAAGACTTCACGTCGAGATTTGATGGACTGCTGAATGCGATTCAGGGAGTGAAAAGCGAACTGAAAGCGGTCATAGTGCGTGTTACGGAGGCTGAAGATAGAATTAGCTCCAACGATGATGACATCGCATCTCTGCAGGCCCAAAATGCTGCCATGAAAGCAACCGTGGAGAAGTTGGTGCTTAAAGTTGACGACTTGGAAGACCGCAGCCACCGTTCCAACCTTCGACTGGTGGGCCTCCCGGAGAAGAAAGAAGGGGATGATATGTGCGCATTTCTGGAGAAATGGCTAACTGATGTGCTTGGTGCGGATAATTTTCCTGGACCGCTGCTGATCGAGAGAGCACACAGAATCGGCCAAATTAATGTAACTGACCGACAATCAACGGTGCGGCCCAGGGCAGTGATAATCAAGTTCTTGAACTACGCGGACAAGACTCGGATAATGAAGGCTGCCAGGATGAAGGGACCGCTGTCTCTTGACAACCAGAGGATCATGCTCTTCCCCGACGTTTTCCGCCAACCTGCTCAAGCGAAGGTAAATCTTCGACCAAGTAAAGAAAGATCTGGCTTCCCTTTCCATTCCAGAGCTACGATACGGGATTATCCACCCGGCTAGACTTTTGGTAACCTACCAAGGGAAACGCCACATATTCGACACTGCGGCGGCAGCAGAGAAGTTTGTACAGGGACTACAACCAGAAGTTTGTGGGTAATCACTAAAATTGCCTTAATGGCACTAACACAGCTTGAACTGCATTTTTGGCACAATAGGTAACGGGCAGAAAAGAACAATGATAGTCAACACTAAATACGACTTTATGTCATTACTGCTCTTCTTGTCTCTGTTCAGCTCTGTTTATGTTTGGCTTCAAACTATACAGTGGATTATGACTCTGTGATACTGTTCGCATAATAATAACTAAGTCATAGTGTTTGGTTGTCTTAGTTTATAATGATACTGTTTATTCCAGTATGTTAGGCAGGCTGTTCCTCTCCATGCTGATGGCAAGGGTGGACTGGCAAAGCTCCATAGTTGGGCCTGGTTATGGGCTCCTAGGGATCAGTTTATTGTGGGGTGGGGGGGTGTATTTCAGTTTGGGAAGTGCGCCCAGTTATTTTTCAAGTGTTCATTCACCGTTTGTTATTGTTTTGCATCTCTGTTATATACACTACTCACAAAAAGTTAGGGATGCTTGGCTTTTGGATTAAATTTCAGATGCACTGTTCTCTAACAAGGTGATTAACCAAGAAAATCACAACACCTGTCTGATTTAGTGGTTCAGTTATCATTGAACCTCTAAATGTTCTGGTTCAATGACAATTTGTATTCAAACAGTCCTCTTCATCATGATGTTCAAATTTTGACATCATCACTTTAAAATTGATCAAGTTATTGAGACATTGAGATTTTTTGTTGTGGTATAGCCACCACTGTTGTTAGCGCTTGTTTGAGATAAAGAAATTACCATTACATCCTTTCACTTAAATGCCCTGCTTTCATGGTAGAATATCATGAACATAGAAGAACAATAGAAAAGAATAGCATGAACTTTTTATGGGATATTCTTGTCAAATATCCCTAACTTTTTGTGAGTAGTGTATATATACTGAAGTATATCCAAGCTACTATAACTGAAGAAATAACATAAAATTACTCTTATACATAAATCATTGCCTTTTAAACTTATTGACATTACTCAAGACAAATTTGGTAGATATCTTATCATCCAATGTGAAATTCTCTCAATCAGACTGAACCTGGTAAATGTATATGGGACAAACAATGACAATCCCACATTTTTCAGACAGCTTTTCTTGTCACTTGCTGCTCTGCCTGGTCACCTTGTCATCGGTGGGGATTTCAATTGTGCACTTCAACCAGAGCTCGATAGGTCTACAGGAATAGACACCTCTCACCCTCAGGCAAGAAAAGAGTTACTTCAGTGTATGAAAGATTTTAACTTGACTGATGTGTGGAGAAATATGTACCTCAACAAACAAACTTTCTCCCGCTATTCCAGTACCTATCAGACCTTTTCTAGAATTGATTATTTTTTAATCTCAGCTGGTTTAATACCCAAAATTACAAGCTCCTGGTATGACAGCATCTTAATTTCAGACCATGCCTCAACTTCATTTCTTTTTAAACTGCCTAGCACCTTACACCATTCCCAAAGATGGCGTCTACAAACATACTGGCTGAGAGATCCTGAATTTATAGAATTTATTGGTACACAAATTGATATGTTTTTTGAACATAATACTGACCAAACGTCGACATCTGTGAGGTGGGAAGCTTCAAAAGCGTTTTTAAGAGGCCAAATGATAAGCTTTACAAGTTTTAAACACAAATCCCAAAGATTGGAAATGGAAGAGCTTGGAAAAGCAATAAAAGAAATTGAAAACCAGATTTACCAGAATCCTAACCAACAGCAAATTATAGAGCTTCAAAAATTGAGGGCACTGTCAGTGAAATTATCTCAGCATACTACAACCCCCCTACAGATGCAGTTATACAGCTTATAAATAGGTGGACAAAATTACCAATATCCTTGATCGGACGCATTAATATTCTAAAAATGACAATTTTACCTAATACTTATACCTCTTCCAATCGATCCCACTCTCTCCTCCACTCTCTCTCTTTGAATCTTTAAAGAAAACATTTTCAAATTTCATTTGGAACAATAAACGA
This sequence comes from Pagrus pagrus, assembly GCF_965226575.1. Classification (NCBI taxonomy): domain Eukaryota; kingdom Metazoa; phylum Chordata; class Actinopteri; order Spariformes; family Sparidae; genus Pagrus; species Pagrus pagrus. The sequence continues at coordinate 1,435,591 of NC_140204.1, forward strand.
CCAAGACTCAGACTTTCCTTGTTATATTTGCCATATGACAGAGGTGGTTTGAAACTACCAAATCTCTTATGGTATTTCTGGGCAGCCCACATTAGAGCAAGCATGTTTTATTTCGTTAAGGACCATCCCCCAGTATGGGTAACAATTGAATCCCACTCGATCTCAATCCCTTTAAAACTGTATATACACTCAGCAGAGAAGAAAAAAATAATTAAACAGACAAAAAAACCCTTTTCTGAAGAACACAATAACAATTTGGCATAATGTTTTAGCATATATTGATGAAACACAACAACTATCGCAATTTTCACTTATTTTTGGTAATGATAACTTCCAGCCAGGCAGAGCAGATCCAGGTTATAAACTTTGGTCCACTAAAGGTTTATCTAAGGTGGCTGACCTTTACAATGGAAATACATTTATGTCATTTGAAGAACTTAAAACCACATATGATACCCCCACGAAGCAGTTTTTCAAATATCTCCAGTTACGAAGTTTTATAATGTCTAGACAGGGTAATAGTTTGAAGCTATCACCTTTATCTACACTGGAAGACATAATTTTAAAGCATCTTGAAAACAAGGGGCAAGTGACCATATTATATAATTTATTTGTCAGCAAGTGCAAAGAATCTTCAAACAATATCCTGCAGGCCTGGAGGATGGACTTAACAGAGAATATAACAGAAAGGGAATGGACAGAGGCTTGCTCCTTAGTCCAAACCCAAACTGTAAACACACACTCCAAATTGCTACAATTTAAGTGGTTAAGTAGACAGTATATTTCTCCAGCTAGATTACACCACTTGAATCCCAATATTCCTGACACGTGTATTAAATGTAATCATCAGAAGGGGTCACTGATCCATTGTATGTGGGAATGCCCTCAGATTATTGGCTTTTGGGGAAAGGTTTTAGATGTAATCAGTCGCATTACTGGTAAAAAGGTACCCTGTGTAATATCTCAAAAACTATAAAAATAAATCGAGGGTGTAGACAAGGGGACCCTTTGTCTCCATTGTTGTTCATAATGGCAATTGAACCTTTGGCAATTGCAGTGAGGTCATATAATAGCATTTCTGGAATAGCTATAGGACACCGTTTAGCTTTATATGCTGATGACATTATTGTTTTTCTCAAAAATACCAACAAATCCATCCCAGCCCTGCTAGACTTCAGGTTACAAGATTAATAAATCTACAACATCCATTATGTTATTAAACCAAGTAGACAGGGAAAATCCAACTAATGTAGTTGCACAATTTAAAGTTGTCAATTGCTTTTCTTACTTAGGCATTCAAATTGTTCCATTGCTTAACAATATCATAGAAACTAACTATAGACCAGTTATGCAAAAGATCTCAAATTCTTTGGATAGATGGACGGCTTTACCAATGTCATTAATGGGAAAAATAAACACTCTCAAAATGAATGTACTTCCTAAACTTTTGTATTTATTTCAAAATTTACCGCTGCCACCACCAAGCAATTTATTTTCTCAGCTGAAGGCACTTCTTTGTTGTACTTGCTTTACGATAGAGGAGGGCTTAAATGCCCAAACCCACTATGGTACTACTGGGCGGCGCAACTGAGAACACTGATGTTCTACTACTCTGAGGAGAATGTGCCACTGTGGAGAGAAATGGAAGGTGATACATTGAAGCTGCCTTTGCCCATTTACCTGTACTCAGCTAATTTTAAGAAACTCAAAAATAACACCAAGAATCCTATGGCTAAAAATATGATTAGTGTGTGGCATCAAGTTGAGAAATATTTCAAAGTAGTTGACTCGCTCTCATTATTTAGTCCGATATGGGGAAATGATCTCTTCCCCCCAGGAGGAGGTGAAGGGGGGGTTTAAAATTTGGGCTAAACAGGGGTTACAAAAAATAGGAGATCTTTATAGTCCTGATGATAATCATCTGTTGTCTTTTGATGAAATTATTGTCAAGCATGACATTGCTCGCAGCCAGTTCTTTAGATATTTACAACTGAGAGATTTTATTAGAATTCAACAAAATCAGTCCTTGTCCATTCCTAGTCTATCAACACTTGAAGAAATGATGGTGAAAGACTGCCAGGGAAGGGGCTTGATCTCCAAAATATATAATGACCTGGTTGGTGAATCTTCAGAATCGTCAATAAATAAGCTCGATTCCTGGAGAGAGGACCTACAGGAGAATATCTCCATTGAGGAGTGGGAGAGGGCATGTACCAAAGCACAATTACAAACAGTGAACACACGTTTAAAATTTCTGCAGTACAACTGGTTAATGCGTTCTTATATGACTCCAGTTAAACTTAACAAATTCAATAATGCCATACCGGATGTTTGCATAAAATGTGACAAAGAAAAGGGCACGATTTTCCATTGTTTGTGGCAGTGTTCTCAAATAAAGAAATTCTGGGAAGAAGTGAAGCAGTGTATTGAGGAAATACTAGAGATAAAATTACATTTAGAGCCAAAAATATTTCTTTTGGGTATCTACCCAACTAATTGTAATATAAGAAAGAATCATTGTTTATTTTTAGATATAGGCTTGTTGTTGGCGAAGAGAGTCATTGCAATAGCTTGGAAAGAGGTAGATAGACCAAGGATAGGTAAATGGCTTTCAGAATTAACAGCAACTCTGCCCTTAGAAAATATCACGTATGCAATCAGGGGTAAGCAACCTATTTTTGATAACATTTGGGGCCCCTTTAGAAATTTTCTTGTGAATAAAGACTCGTCTGGGTTGGTGGAAACATCTGGTGATGATCCATAAGTAGCCCTCTGCAGTTCATTTTGGAAAAATATTTACTGTCTGATGTTGATTGACCATTATCTAATTTATGTGCAGTGCACACTTGTGAGTATGAGCAGTATATGGTTGACTTTATATTTATTCTCCCCCACCTGTGTATTTTATTTTTTATTATTTACTTTTTATTTACTTATGTAGTATTTGTATTATTATTTCACTGTGTATTTAAGTTCCTTTCTCTCGTTAGTGATTTATTTTATTTATTTGTGTTGTTGTTTTGTTGTTATGTCTTGGTTGGGATTTGATAACATGGGTTCTGCACAGTTTGGGGCAGACGTTTGGTGTCCCAGTGGTTATATGTATGTGTTATTATGTCTGGAAATAAATAAATAAAGATACTGTTGGAAAAAAAAAAAGGTACCCTGTAACCCTAAAACATGCATTCTAAATATTTACCCGGACGATTTTGTTATTTCAAACAATGTAAGGTCTCTTCTTAACATTTGTTTACTTGAAGCCAAAAGATGTATTGCCCACTCATGGAAGAATCAATCGGTCAGTGGAATCTCCCAGTGGTTGAAGGGAATGTCCTTTAATTTTGCTCTTGAAAAGATAAGTTATTTCACCAAAAATAAACTGGATAAGTTTTGGAAAATTTGGCATATCTTTTACAATTATTTGGAACAGAATGACATACAATTTGATGCTTGGAATGAACGTCCTGCCCAGACTGCTATACCCACTGCAAATGATGCCTATTTAATCATCCAACAAGGTTATTAAGGTGCTTGAAGGCTGGCTAAGCTCCTTCATCTGGAGCAAAAGGAAGCCCCGTCTTAAGATGACAAAACTTCAAATAGCAGGTTGTGATGGAGGATTAGATGTACCAAATCTTAGATTTTACCAACTGGCATCACACCTGCGGGTGATTGCAAGCTGGCACAAGTGTGATCCAGCCTGGATTTCCATGATATTGAATCCTCTCAGTCGAAGTGTCCCTAACCCCGAATCTGTTAAAAACCTCTGCACTATCCCAGTACCATCAAAGCCTGGAGATCCATCCGCTCTATAGAAGGCCGGGCTCAGTTATCATCTCCTCTCACTCCCATTCTTGATAACCCGGACTTCTTGCCAGGCTGTGAGGATCAGGGCTTTAAAGTGTGGGGCACCCAAGGGCTAAAGAAAATAGGTGATCTATTTAAAGGCCAGATTTTACTATCCTTTCAGCAGTTGCAACAACAATTTGGCTTATTTAATCAAGGTGACTTCTACAGATATTTACAAATTAGAGATTTCATAGTTAAAGATACCACCTTAATGACTAATAACACTAGGGCCGGGACTTGATTAAAAAAATTAATCTAATTAATTAGAGGCTTTGTAATTAATTAATCGAAATTAATCGCATTTTTAATTGCATATAAATATTTGACCTGAGAACAGTGAGAAGCAATTTTTTTCATATGGGTTTTAGTATACCATTGAATAATGACTGAATACATGAATACATAAGCTTAAGCAACAAAACATTGTTTCTTTTTTTTCAAGGTGGTACTTAACCAAGACCAACAGACTAGGGATGCAAATTATCGATTAATTCATTAATCGATAGTTGATGGACCTTATCGATCGATTAACGATTTCCTGATAAGAAGCGATTTTCCTAAAGAACCTAAATTTAAGGGGAAAATTTAAGCTGAACATTCCTTATACAGGACTCTGCACTGGTTTGTTAGTTTATTTTTAGAGCACAGCACAATGAAACATGTTTAAGTAACGTTATTTGGTAAATGGTCTTTCCTGCCACTACACTATGATGATTACTGTATTTAACTACTTAAATCACAGTAGCATAAACTGATTTGTTGAACTCAGCCTGATGTAAACATTAATAAAACACAGGCAGCTCTATGTTTTCCCTGTGTGATGTTCAGGGACAGGTCAGGACAGTCTGAAGACAGAGAGCTCTGAGGTTGAAGTCTTATGCACCGTGAGACAGTGACAGGTCTGTAGGCTACCTACGTCTTGACCACATGTCAGCTGTTCAGCTGCAGCAGAGGAAACTCCGCTGTTCTCAGCTCCACTGCGACGAGCGCTTTTTAAACAGTAGCGACCGGCTAAACTACAGGAGGATCCTGTAAACCGGCGCGGATCCGGTGTGTTTATCAAAGCTTGGTCGCAGTGCTGAGGCACCGGGTCGGTTTGAGCTGCGTTCAGGCTACATTAAAACTTTATAGATCCATGGGCAGTGATCAGTGTTGGCGGCTTTTTAACTCGTTAAATAATTGTGCTCCAGTATAATCGGTACGCCTGAAACTCATCCAGTGAGAAACGTTCTGCGGTGCAAAAATAAGTGCGATTAAAATGTGTTAATTTTTTTAACGCGTTAATTTTTGTGTAATTAATTAATCTTAATTACCGCGATAAAGTCCCGGCCCTAAATAACACCACTTTGTGTGTGAAGAAAGCCCTGCCTCTACAGATTGATAAGAAATGCATTACTGTTTTTTACGGAGCCCTGACCGCCAATTCTCCTCTTACCTCACAAACCACTAAGCAAGCCTGGGAGAAAGATCTGGGCGTTGCTATAGATGATGCTGACTGGCAGGAAGTCTGGTCTCAGGCTATGAACATTTCAGTGTGTAACCGCACCAAATCCATACAGTTTAGAGTTGTACATTGCACACATATAACACCTGTTGTCAAGAACAAAATGGATGCTAATATTTCCCCGCTTTGCTGGAAATGTAATTCTGAGACTGGTAATTATGTTCACTGTCTCTGGTCATGTGTGAAGCTACAAAGGTATTGGTCTGGTGTTGTGAATGAACTGTCTGCTATCTTTGGTGTCTCAACACAGATGGACCCTATGTGCCTTATACTTGGTTTCCCGGATGGTCAGATCACTGACAGTAAACACAGGAGACTTTTCAATATACTGACTTTTGCTGCTAGAAAGAACATTCTGCTCTTCTGGATCAAGAATGTTGCTCCAACAAAAAAATCATGGCTCAACATTGTTATGGACTGCATTCCTAGTGAATACATCACATGCATGCTTCACTCCAAAACAGATGCTTTCTATAAGGTCTGGGACCCTTACTTGCAGCTAACGGGCCCACGCTGTCATCTTCTTTGCTACGTGGATTTCCCAGATCAGCCTAGTCTGTCTTTGTGACTTTGTCTTAAGTGCTCACTATCTAACAAGCACCTTGAAGCTTTGATATGTTTGTATGCTCCGTTTTGAATGTCATCTGGATACTGCCTTGTCTTGCTGCAGGAGACTGAAAGGGAGGGGGCTGGATGGAAAATATGCCCACTGTTATTTATTTCTATTTTCATAGTCATTTTTTATTTACTGTACCTACATGCCCACACTGATGTTTTTTCTTTTTCTGTCATGTCTGAGCAGTTCTGTGTGTTTTGAGTTTTGAGAAAATGTAATAAACAATATTTTTCAAAAAAAACCCCAAACATTTTCTATGATCAAGTTCTTCAACAGGAAGTGAAGATTTGTTGAATCTGCTGAGAACTGATCATCAATCAATAACTGATACAAAAAGACCTGTATCTACAGTACTGACCTTTGACCTGTATCTACAGTACTGACCTGTATCTACAGTACTGACCTCTGACCTGTATCTACAGTACTGACCTGTATCTACAGCACTGACCTTTGACCTGCAGCTCCACTTGTTTCTTCATCTGGATGTGTCCCTCCCTGTTGTAGACGGTGCAGGTGAAGGTGTTACTGTTTCTTTCTGTGGGGTATTTCAGGGTCAGTCTGAGGTCTCCAGTTTTCAGCAGGTTGCTCTTCATCTCTGTTCGACCTCTGTAAACATCCTCCTGTTGTTCAGGCCGGTCAGAGCCGTTCTGATACACATGGACCTTCCTGTCGTCTCTGTTCCTCCACTCCACTTTAGCATCTTCAGGCAGGTGAACTGTGGTTTTGCAGGGCAGCTGGACAGACTCTGCCTCTGAATCCACCTTCACCTGGTAGACTGAGAGGACAACAAACCACAACATCAGCTGTACAGACAGCAGCAGGAACTGTGATGGTAACAGGACCTCACTGTCTCATCCTTCTCTTATAATCCCAGACCTCACTGTCTCATCCTTCTCTTATAATCCCAGACCTCACTATTGACAGTCTGTCTCAACAGTCAGGGAGCCACCAGAGTAAAGATGCTGCCCATGTGCATGATGGGTAGTGTAGTAGTGGTGACATACCTGACATGAAATAGTGCCTAAAATGTAGTAAAAGAGCTCCAGAAACAAGAAGTCCAACAACCAGGAGAACCAGGAGAGCTGTGGCCCAGGATGGGAATCGTTCTGAGGGACCAGAAACATAAAGAACATGACCTCTGACCTCTGACCTGTATCTACAGTAGGTTTTAGGGTTAGTTGCTGACCTTTGACCTGCAGCTGTACGTCCGTCACTCTCAGTTCTCTCTTCATCCCTCTTCTGAACCCTCTGACGGTGCAGGTGTAGGAGCCGCTGTCAGAGAGGTGGAGGTCTGTCAGGTTGAGGCTGAGGTCTCCAGTTTCCAGAGCGTCAGTCTTCATGGATGTTCGGCCGCTGTAAAGCTGGTTTTGGTCTTTAAGTTGGTCACCTTCCTGCTGACGCTGGTGGATGGTTGAAGGATCCAGATCGTAGCGGCTCCACACCACTGAGGGCTCGTCCAGTTCATCAGCAGGAAAGTCACAGGGCAGCAGGACAAACGGGTCCCCCACATACACCTCCACAGCTGAGGCATCCTGGGAAACTGTGAGGTCACACAGACAGAGAGGGTCAATGACAGCAGCCTTATTTCATGTGATGAGTGAATGTGGTCCTCTGCAGTGTGAGCAGCCTGTAAACTGTGCTGCTGAAGCTCAACTCAGACTCTGTGTGAATGAAGGCCAACATCTACATCCACATGTGACGCTGCTGTCAGCAAAGCATCATCATCACGTCTGTTAACAGAAGCCATCAGAGTGTGAGCGAGCTGCAGGGATCTAATCCTGAAGACCAGAAGTGAGGACAGTGCGACTGTACAGTCTTCTACATTCATCAGGGTTAAAGACACAGTGAACATCTGCTGCCTTTAACTGTTCATGTGTTTCTCTGAAGAAAACATGGTCCTGGAGCTGAAACACACTGATGAAGTGAACATGACACAAACCCACATTAAAGACACGACGGTGGACTGAGGTGATGATCAGATCAGAGGGAGGAAGGTTATCTTACCGTGCACGAGGATCACAAACACCACAAACATCTTCATCTTCCTGTCACAACTACAACCAGCACAAAGTCCTCTTTAATGAGCTTCACTTCAGAGACACATGGAGGACATCAGCTCACAGCCAGTCGTCACTGTCCTCCTGCTGACCGTCCACTGACACCAGGACTGAACTGCACCTTCACTTTGAGCTGTTTCCAGTGAAGCAGCTGCTGAATGTGAACAAACAGGTCCAACACGTCACCAACACACTCGTCATGTTTGTTATCCAGAGATCAGTTTGATGTAAATACTGATTCTGATCACTAGATGTGAGTGTGAGTCAGCTACGTCCTCTTACCAAAATAAAGTCCTTCATTTCCTGTTTAAATATTATTTGAGGTGTAGTTTACTGCACCATGTGTTCATATCTGAAGAGTCTCCTAACAACAACTCACTAAATTGAGACATTTGTTAAGGGAGTCTGGTGACTCTCGGGGCGACAGACTGTTGTTGACCCGTCGGCAGTTGTCAGTTCAGAGTTGAGCTTCAGAGTTTGTTAAAGCAGCTCCCTGGAATGAAGCCCAGACCGCCACAGATCACTTCTGAGGAAACAGGAGGAGCTTCAGTTTCCTCATAGTTTTCAGAGCTGCTGGTCCAGTTCGTGTCGAGACAACACTTTTTATCTCCACAACCAGTTTTGGTAGAAGTACACACAAGTCATACTGCAGTAAAAGTAAAGACATGGAGGTGAAATATTACTCTGGTTAAAGTTAAATTCACCGTATGAATAGTGCTTCATTAAAAGGTTTAAGTATCTGATATAAAACAGAAGTATCAACAGTACAGATAAAACTAATGATGCATATATTTACATGTACGTTCTATAAATATATCAGTAATATAGCACTAAAATCACTAATATATTACAACCTCACACAGTCTTACATGATAAAATACCAAAACTAATCACGACTGCATCCTGTCATCCCGACCTGCAGGCAACCAAACATACTATTACTGAAAGGTTCCTTGTTCCAGCTCATAAATGATCTGAAGCCGTTCAGTGGAGCTCAAGGTACGACCATTACACTGACTTCATATGAGTCTCTGGTTTTAAACTATCTTCATCAAGTAGTAACGGCCTCGTCCAGGGAACAGGCTTCCACCTGGTGGTCATCTACAGACCTCTTACTCCCAGTTCATAGAAGAGTTGGGTGAGTTTATTGTAGATCGTCTGATCAGTGATTAACTCCGATTGGCTGACAGGAATCTTACAAGTCAAAATAACCAGAAACTACACAGTAACATTATGTACTTTAATATAATGTGCTAAATGTTTACATTATACTTTTCTCAGAGTTTTAAAGTTAGTTTTTAAAAAATGATTTTCCTCGCTGGCTTCAGATGAACTGACGACCTGTTAGAGGCTCAAACTGATAAAATATCACAGAATAACAGAAAAAGTAAACATGAAATAATCTAATATTTGCTTTAAGGAGTATTCAGTGTTTTGTTTCTGTTGCAGCTTTATTTATTTATCAGTTATTTACCGTTGACCACATCGTGTTGTGGACTGCAAACGTAAAACAAACTCATCACAGTGGAAAACCACCAGAACAGATTCCAGGTTCAAGTCCAGTTATTTAAGGCAGAACTTTGTTCAGAAAAGCTCAGAATTTAATAAACAGTCAACGTAGTGAAAGATAGTTATTTTTTACAGTACAACATGTGTAAATCACAAATATCAGCACTTATTTCTTCCTGTTGGCACCATGACACATTTTGTAGATCTCCACTTCCAAAGTTCATACATGTACGTGAAAGTTGCCCCGCTGAGGTTCAAAACCCATAAAACACGTCATTTCCACCACCTGTGACACGTGAGCAAAGTTTCATTATCTGTCGGACGTTCAGTTGCTCAGAAAACTGATTAATCTGAGAGAATAACGCCATGATTACAACAGGACCTTTGTGCCGGTCAGTGTCGAGTCCTGCTCGGGTCATAATCACGTTCCTTGTACACAAACTACATCTGGAATGATCTTGCTCAAACATGGAGTCTGGCTCAGGTGAGCTGGTGATGAGGCTTTACAGATCCAGTCTGAAGCCTCCTGAACTGCCCACTTATTTACTTTCCGAGGCGCCTGGGAGCAGCTGACGGTGCTGCCAAGCAACAGTACACACTGTAACCCTTGAGGCTAACGTTAGCCAGCATGCTGCTGTTGACAGAACATCAGACTCGTTTCACCTTCTGCTTTTCTTTTCTTTCTCACTGCAAGTCGTTGCAACATCAAGCCGTTGCACCATGCTAATCGCCATTTTTTTCATGTCTGCTTACCCGTGACATCACATTAGAGGGATCACGTGTGAGCTGACAGATGTGGTCACAAAGACACATCAGCAGGTGTGAATGTTTGACTCCTCTATGTGAAGCGAAATAAAAAGTGTGCATCTTGGCTTTGTGAGTTCAACATTGGTGAACTATGCCCCAGTGAAGTCGCCGTCTCACATCCTGGACACTGGATCCAGTGTCCAAACTGGACCAAACTCAACACTGCACTTCTTTAGGTCCTCAGCAACAAACCGGTAAAGTGTTAAGTAGAACAGATCAACGGTTGTCGAGATATATGAATAAAATTATACAGTTTCACAACTATGAGGCCTCAAACATACCACTGCAGTCTGTGAGGTACCGTAGTTAAAGTCTCAGGCCCGAGTCCACACAACGTTTTCTGGTTCAGTTGTTTCCAATGAGCAGGGAGCAGAATGTGGAGGAATGCGGCCCAGCTCATTCAGCACTGGACAGACCGACACCGCCTCGAGCCAACGCTGCTGCTCCCCCCTCACAGTGTTTGTGACCACAGTCTGCAGCATCGTGAACACATTCTGCCTCTGAAACAGAGATCTCAGAACATTTGTCTCCAAAACTTCCAGAGCTTCAAAATCTAAACGAATAAGAAAAGTCCAACACTTCAACTGGACTTGAGTCCGCCTGCTGCTGCCTTCTCCTCCTGGTGGCTCCTCATGTGTGTTTTCAGACAGTGGCTCTGAGTGAAGGCTCTCTCGCAGACGGTGCACTGGTACGGTCTCTCCCCGTTGTGCGTCCTCATGTGGACCGTCAGGTACGTCTTGCGAGCGCAGGTTTTCCCACAAACCCCGCAGACGTACGATTTGACGCCCGTGTGGATTTTCATGTGCTCTGTGAGAGTGCTCATCCCGTTGAAGCGCAGGCCGCACTCTGAGCACTGGTACGGCCTCGCTCCTGCGTGGACGATCAAGTGTCTGTTCAGAGCTCCTTTAGATGACAAGCCCTTGCCGCACTCGGTGCAGGTGATCTTCTCCTTGGTGTGTGTTCTCAGGTGAACCCTCAACTCACCTCTTGTGTAGAACGTTTTGCAGCAAACGTCACAGAGGAACGCTTTGTCTCGTTCTGAGTGAATCTTCTCGTGTGCTTTCAGTTTTGCAGAAGTTATAAAACGCTTCCCACAAACCTGACAGCAGTAATATTTTAACCCCACGTGCATCAACTTATGTCGGGACAGAGCTCGGAAGTCGGCAACGGATTTGCCGCAAACATTGCAGCAGAAGAGCTTCTCTCCGGTGTGGGTGCTGCTGTGGATCCTCAGCTGCTGCTTGAAAGCAAAAGACTGATCACAGACATCACATTTGTGTGGTTTGTCGTCCACATGTTGCCACAGGTGATTTCTCAAACCAGACACGCACGTGTATGTTTTATAGCATATTTCACATTTGTGCGGTCGCTCTCCTGTGTGTAGCGTAGCATGGCTACGTCGACTAGCAGCAGTGAGGAAAGACTTTCCACAGATGTTACAGCTGTGTGTTTTCCGGTGAGTTTGAAGATGACTTCTCAGCTCGCCTGCAGACTCTGAACGCTCTCCACACGCTCCACAAAGCCTCTCCGGATCGTCCACGTGACTCCAGGCGTGTTTGATCAACATGTTCTTTGACCCGTGCAGAGCCTGGCAGACTTTACAGGACAGAGCAGCATCGCTGTTTTCAGCCGACGCCTCCGAAGACGTCTCCTTCTGTTTCCGTCTCTTTGTTTTGACTCCTGGATGTTTGACTCGCCGCTTCCTCGTCGTCTTGGATGATTTCAGTTCAGCTTGGTCCTCACTCAGCTCCTTGTCATTCTTGTCTGGCTTCCACTCATCATCTCCATCATCTTCCTCCACCTCCTCGTCATCATCTCCAATTTCTCCTTCGCTCTCAGCTGCAGGGTGGGCAGAAGAAGGGGCAGTAGAGTCACGTGATATTCCACGATGTTGCCCGTCTTCCTCTGCTTCCACTTGTTGTTGCCTTCGTGAGATGCTGGACAGATGATTCGTTTTGCTGCTCTCCACTTTTTCAACAGGACCGTCGTCGGAACTGAAGGTAGAAAACAGGCAGTTTCATTATTTAAATGTACCTTCATGTTTACTGAAGATACTTGTAACTCAAACACTGAGCTAACGGAGCTTACTAACATCCAGCCCCTGAAGATACCGTCCTCTTTGTCTGGTCTTGTCTCACCTTGCATGAGGCCCGTTATCATCTCTTCTTGTGTCGTTGGTGTTTTCATCTGTTGTCTCTGGAGGAGGAAGTTGTTCTGTGCTGGCTCTCTGGAAGAAATGACAACAGTTAAATTGCTGACCATAACCACAGTGGACAGTCACCTGCAGGTTTCTGAAGAGCCAGAATGAGACTCGGAGTTGGTGGTACTGGTCGTCGCCATCTTGACAGTACTTGACCCTGGCTTATCAAAAACAGACAAAGAGGTGGAGCCGAATGAAGCCTGCCTGCTGAAACTCGCCCACCTAGCTCGAAGCAACCAAGCTAGCAAAGACTAACAACCTAGCTGTGTTGGCCATTAAAAGTCAAGCATTATTCACAGTTTGACAGCCGGTTTATTCGCTGTATTCAACCAGCCAGAATACTTCACTGTACATGAGCCATAACATAGCAAATAACAGCACAGAGGGAGTTCAGTTTAGTCTCAGCACTCACCAGAGTCTCTGCTTCTTTCTGTTAGCCTGCAGTCAGTCGGTTGTTTTGTTTGTTTGTTTTGTTGTTTGTCTGTTTTGTTGTTTGTCTGTTTTGTTGGTTGGTTGTTTTGTTGGTTGGTTGTTTTGTTTGTTTGTTGGTTGGTTTGTTGTTTTGTTTGTTGGTTGGTTGGTTGGTTTGTTGTTTTGTTTGTTGTTTTGTTTGTTGGTTGGTTTGTTGTTTTGTTTGTTGTTTTGTTTGTTGGTTGGTTTGTTGTTTTGTTTGTTGGTTGGTTTGTTGGTTGGTTTGTTGTTTTGTTTGTTGTTTTGTTTGTTGGTTGGTTTGTTGTTTTGTTTGGTGGTTGGTTATTTTGTTTGTTTGGTGGTTGGTTGTTTTGTTTGTTGGTTGGTCGTTTTGTTTGTTGGTTGGTTGTTTTGTTTGTTGGTTGGTTTGTTGTTTTGTTTGGTAGTTGGTTGTTTTGTTTGTTTGTTGGTTGGTTGTTTTTTTTGTTGGTTGGTTGGTTGTTTTGTTTGGTAGTTGGTTGTTTTGTTTGTTTGTTGGTTTGTTGTTTTTTTTGTTGGTTGGTTGGTTGTTTTGTTTTTTGGTTGGTTGTTTTGTTTGTTGGTTGGTTGTTTTGTTTGTTTGGTGGTTGGTTGTTTTGTTTGTTTGGTGGTTGGTTGTTTTGTTTGTTGGTTGGTTGGTTTGTTGTTTTGTTTGTTGGTTGGTTGTTTTGTTTGTTTGGTGGTTGGTTGTTTTGTTGGTTGATTGGTTGGTTGTTTTGTTTGGTGGTTGGTTGTGTTGGGACCAGCCACATGGTTCTGACGTCGGATCGGCCCGCATGCAGCTCAATGCTTTGATGCGGCTTCCTTGCACTACAAAAGCCTGATGAACAAAGGAAAGTGCAACGACTCTTAGGTCCAGTAGGTGGCGCCTGCTTGTCACAGCCCCCAGGTTGGAAACTCCCATCTCCCACTGTCTGCGTGCGCACCTGAACGCGTCACATCCGCGACACCGGAGGAGATAAATACAGCGGCAGACCCTTTTCAACTGGGAGTTGTTTGGAGTTGTTAGAGTTTACGCAGGGTTTTTACCTGAAGTTTTTACGTGGTCTTTGCAGACTAAGTAGCCCCAGAGTTACGAGTTGCAGGAAGCATGGGCTTCCATATGCAACTACTACTCAGGCGGGGCCTACAGATGTCTGGACTAATTTTTCCCGTCTAGGACGCAGTCTTTCATCTCGTCGGATGAGCCGAAACTGCGCCGTGTTCACCGAACACGCTCGGGATCCTGAAAAGATGCTGTGCAACCAGCCTCTCTTTACCTGCCTGCAAGGAGGATACTTTAATTTTTCCTCAAGAAACGGCCGCTTCTGCCCGTTTTCTTATTGCCCGTCGACCACGCTGTCTTAACAGCCAACGCAGAAACTGCAACCCGCCTTTAATCCACGCCGAGGAAGCGAGCTGGATTAAGGAAGACACGACTACAAGTGAGGCTTAATTAGTGTCTGGGCAGATACTAGAAGTTAGCGTGTATTGTATGCTTGTAAGCTACATTATTGTTTGTGAGTTTGTGGACCGCCGTGTCCCTCTTTTTATTGCTGTTTGTTTTACGTGGTAAAACATGTTGTTTGCTTTCACTTTTCGCTCATTACGAGCTGATTTGAGCCCCTCCACGCCGTGGAGCGGGAGTGTTAGGCTAGCCGCCGCTAAGGGCGTTGGCCCTTTGTCTTTGTCTCTCTCTCTCTTTAACTAACCCACATGCACATGTACACACATTAGGGGTTACACATGCACACACATAATCTTATGGGCGACCTGTTGGAGACTTATGGTTGATGACCTCACTATAACATAAGATATGTGTCTCGTGATATCTCCTAGGAGACAGAAGCCTCGTGGTAGCACGTCCACCTTTTGTGGGACCGTAGGTCACTTTCCCTACAAATTCATCTCCTGTGCATCAAAGTGCACACGAGTCCAACGGTGGTGTAACCATTGCTGTTGTTCAAATCTCGCGCGTTCGTTCAATTGACTAGCTTTAGGTGACGTATTCACGTGCACCATTTTTGGAATTCCAGACATATGATTCAGCAAAATATATTGTCCCTTTGAATTCGTACCCACGCGTGACTTCTCCAAGTCACATGTCGGCCATTTTTTGTAGTCGAACGAACGTGAGTTCCCATTTCCTGTTCGGCCATTTTTGTAGTCCTTTCAACGGAACACTCCGTGACGTCACCCTCCAAGGGAGAGTGACCGCCATTTTGTTTCTTTGACTACAACCGCCATCTTGGCTCCTCTTTCTTTGTCTCTGTCACACACACACACACACACACACCCATGCTTGTTTGTTATTTGTGCTTGAGTTTGTCTTAGTTTAGTTTCATAGTTTAGCTGCTTTGGTTGAGTAATTGATTGGTGTTTATTGAAAGTATTATTGATTTAATCAATTTGCTAACAATAATAAAGTCTATTATATTGTACATAGCAGTTTTCTGTGATTATTTTGTGCATATGTTTTGTAACATTTATTGGTTGTGATGGTCAGTGCTCGGATTCATTTCCTTCACTGTTCCTTTAAGTGTAAGTATTTTATAAATATTTACATTTAAAGTGAACCCTTCTTTTGAGACTAATTTTGGTCTGGTTATTGGTCCCTGATTTCAGGGTGGTGCCCCGTTTTTAACGATTTGAAGATTAATGTTATTAATTTTTATTTTATTAATTTTAATAATTATTTTCAATAATTATTAATTCCCGATAACCACACCTGCCCTACCATCCATTCCCAACAGTTGTTTTGTTTGTTTGGTGGTTGGTTGTTTTGTTGGTTGTTTTGTTTGTTGATGGCTGGTTTGTCAGTAGAATAACACAGAAACTACAGAACAGACTTCCACCATACTTGGATGGAGGATGGGTCTCGGCCCAGAACAGACAAGATTAACCTTCGGTGTGGATCTTGAAAAAGGGGCATTTCAACGTTGCAAGATTTATTGATTTCTCAGGGACTAATGCACGTTGATGAAAAAAAACTTCAGATATTCAGGTGGCTGGTATCTATGAGTGACAATTGGTGAGTTCAAATTATGGTGAAGCAGTTATGTGAGGTTTCAGATTTAGAGTGATACAGGGCTGTCAGGATCGGATTGGATCAGGATTGGATCAGGCTTGATTGAATTAAAGGGGCCTGTTGGGCCTCGGTGGAGGTATGCGGTAATATTTAAATAATTGGACGTACCTTAACTCGGATATACAGCGCTGATCTTCCTTTCCCTTTGGATTTGATGGACCGTTGGATCTCCTCCGGTGTTAGTGTCTGTAGTCTCAGTGGCATCAGTTTCCTGTTAGAGTCGACTGTGAAGACGTCAAACCCTCTGGTCAGCTGAGGGAAGGTGGACCTCAGCAGATCCAGGAAGTCGGACTCCTGCAGGCGTTGAGGACACGTCAGGTCCTTCACCGGACACATCAGCACTAACACACAAACAGAAGTTCATCATAACGCTGAAGGAAACAGCACAAATTCAGAACGTTTCAGGTTTCTGTTGGACTGTTACCGCTTCTTTTGAGGACTTTGGAGTGGGAGTCCTTCAGCAGACCGACTCGGAGGTTTAGAGGATCACTCCCACTGCTCTTCATCTTCACAGACCGACCTCTGCAAGAAAGAAATCCAACCAAGGAGAAACATCAGTGTTGTTCTGTGTGACCCAAAAGTTATTAAGTGGTGATATCGTATCATATTTGAACCTTGTTTTTGGTGTCTGATAATCCAGGTTCTTCGGGACGTCCTGATGGAGACTGGTGCTCTGTGCTGGCTCCTCAGCAGACTCTTCATCTTCATCTCCACCCTCCTCTTCCTCAGCGTGGCCTGAGACGTCCTGTCTTTCTGTGTCCTCCACATCTGAACGAAACAAAAACATTATATCTTGATTTTGCAAAGAGTTCCTGTCCTCCAGCCTCCTCTTCCTCACACACAGGTTCCTCTGGATCAGAGATGAAGGTCTGAATCATTCACAGTCTGCAGTTTTTGTGTCATGTTGTTATTTGAAGATGTTTAATTAAGTTTTTAACAAGTTTGGAGAAAGAACTATAGAAGCATCAAGTAGCAGAAATGAAGACGTACTGGGCTCAGGTTTGTGCTGCTCCTCCTTTTCAGTTCCTCCTCCAGCTGTCGGCTCACAGACAAGAAACTCATCATCTGGATCAGAACCAAGAAACAGAAACAAGACGAATGGTTCAATTAAAACGAGATGATCACACCAGAATTCTGTTTAACTCAGTAAAAACTTTGCTAAGGCTAAAGATGTATCATAAAACACGATTAAATTAATATTAATATTACTTTTTTGTTCATTTTATTTTGTTCTCTTTAAAGTGAAATGTAATAGTGCTTAAAACTCAGCAAAGTGCAGCCAGCTGGTTTAGATTTTCATGATATTAAATTGCCAGATTTTTGAATGGAGTTTGGTGCAGAGTGTCAGTTACCCAACAACTACTAAAACAGTTATTGGTGATGAATTCTCTCCAACAGACTCACCTCAGAGTGAGATCAGTATTGATGCTGTTCAACGTGGAGCTCGTTTTAATGACTTTATATCAAATCTAAAATAAGTCATCATGGTTCACTTCTTCATTACGTACTGGGCTCAGGTTTGTGCTGCTCCTCTTCAGTTCCTCCTCCAGCTGCTGGCTCAATGACAGGAAACTCATCATCTGGATCAGAACCAGAACCAGAAACAAGACGGGAGGTTCAGTTAAAACGAGATGATCACACCAGAATTATGTTTAACTCAGTAAAACTGAAAAAGTAAAATTTACTTTGCTGAAAGTTAAATGAATAACACTTTATGAGTTGATGATATTTTGTTGTACTAACCTGACTGTGCAAAGCAACTAAAGTTAGCTTAAAGTAGCTCAAATAAAGTACTCAACTATTGTACTTAGTTACTTTTCCCCACTGTCCCGAGGCTCAGAATAACTGTCCCCGTCACAGTGAAGTTTAAAAGTGATCAAATCAGATTCAAAGTGTTTAAAACTCTCGCTTTAGATGTCCACGATATTAAATCGCAAGATTTTTGACTGGAGTTTGGTGCGCACCTATCCTGTAGAGAGTGACCTGAGGCTGCAGCAGCAGCTCCAGCTGCCTCCTCTGCCGGTCGATCTCCTGCCTCAGCCCCGACGCCTCCTCCTCGTACCCGGCCACTGTTCTCTCCACCACCGCGAAGATCTCCTGCGCGGCCGTGGTGAGTTTGTCCGCCACGACCCCTCTCAGGATCTCGGCTTTAGACAGTTTGAAGTCCGCGCAGTCCGCCGAGGACACGAACATCACGTTAACTGTCGCCATTTTCTCCACAGAGAAACTTCATGCTTCTCCTGCTGGTCCTGAGCCCGCGCTCCAATGATGTCCGACTGGAAAGCGTCCAAACTGAAGGTTCCGCTTCAGGGTTTCTTCGTTTTCCACCAACACCAGCGGGTCCACAGGGTTCTGACACCCGCTAAAACCGCCTGCTGACCCCTTCACACTGCCCGAAGTCTGCGATTAATAAATCACATCATTACAAAAATAATATCAATAAAATAGAATCTCATCTTATTTCACATCAAGAAATAATAAAAAAAAACAGCAACAGAAGAAAAGAATAAACAGGAAGAGGAATATAAACATAAACACCAGAAAAGATTTGAAGGCATCACATTGATCATTTAAATCTCCCAACGATCCAGATCTAATGACAGTTAATGATCCGTGTTCAGCCTCCTGAAGCCTGAGCTCCATCAGAGCCTCACAAGGCTGCAGGGACATCACTGTGCACGGAAACGTTTCAGCCTCACATGTTGAAGTCAATCATGAAGTTACATTTACCACCAGTCAGTGTCTGTAAATAATACAATGGGTTTTTGGGAAAATCAGAACTTTAATCAAAGTTTGTTTCATTTTATTTACGTATTTTTTCTTTCCACATCACAGCGTCTCATATTTACTGTTAATACATTATTATGTATTTTGTTGTTTAAGTTAATATTAATGATCACTGATGAAACATTTCACAGCAACAGTCTCTGACACTGGATACGACTTCCACTTCTGTTTCCCCGGTCTTCCTGTCCTTTAAGCACTCTGACCTTTGACCTTGTCTGCTCGTCCCCTTCCTTTATTTCCCCCTCAGGTTTCATGTCAGAGGTTTCATGTCCCTGTGGATGTGCGAGCACAGCTGTCAGAAATATTTGAATCACAGCAGGGAGAATATTAAGCCCTGACTTTTGGTTTATTCTCCACGTTTTGTAATTTAAAAGTAAAATATCTGAATTTGGATGTTTGGCTTTTTGAACTTTTAGATCTTTGCATGAAAATAGTTGCTTATCAAATATATCAAAATAAATACAAAATACTGGTATGAGATCAAATATTAATAATTAGGCATTTAGTAGCTTCCATGTGTGTTGACTTTGTGACAGATCAGCAATTTAACTGAAATCAATTCTGTGTTATTAATTCATCTTTCATGTAACTTTGTGTTTAATCTGGGACTTTATCTTTGTTTATTCACTGATGGACAAAAGTTTGTATTATCACCTCATTAATATTGTAAATATTTGAATCCTGAGGTTGAATTTCTTCTATAAAACTACACACTGCTCCTTTAAATGACTGAAAATAAACAGTACTTTGTTAATTTGTTGATGACTTTTTGTTCTATTAACCTAAATGTGCAAAGCAACTAATGTTTGCTTTAAGTGAGCTAAGTAAAAGAGCAACAACATTGTAATCAAGTATTTGTACTTAGTTACTTTTCGTCACTGTTCTCAGAATTACTGTTTCTGTTCAAATTCAATAAAAAACAGATTCAAAGTGTTTAAAACATCGTGCTCCTGTAAGATCTGAGACATTTTACTGCGTAAAGCTGACAATACTGCAGTACTTTTACTTCAGTAGGACTCTGAACGCAGGACGTCACGTATGTTTGTAGTGTTCAGTAAACAATCTTTAATGCAGAGTCTTTAATTTTAACTTCAAACTTATAATAAGAATAAAAGCAAAGCAGTGAAAGAACCTGAGGGTTAACGTGTGTGTGTGTGTGTGTGTGTGTGTGTGTGTGTGTGTGGTGGGGGTGTTATAAACATCACAGTGTGAGTCTGATCTGACAGTCAGCAGCGTCTTCACTCGTCTCTTCTTTGACTTCATATTATTTAATATAAAATCACTGAATCTGGTTTTTATTGACTCGAGTGAACAGATGGAGCCGATGAACAGCAGAGAGGTAAGGACTCATTATTATTATTATTATTATTTAAAGAAAGTCTTTGTGTGAATATGTATGTATATATGTATATATGTATGAATATTTGATTTTTCATCTTAATTAATCAAACATCTTTGAAATGTCAAGAGTTTTATATATATATTCTTTCTATTCAACAGAATTTACTTTTCATATTGATTATTAAATAAATCAACTTTGATGGATTTATAATCTTGATTTGAAGTAATATACATTTGACATTATATTTAAACTGTTGTTCCATCTACAGCTGCGTTTAACCTTCTACACATTATTATTAATAAATCAATATATATTGTACTTTGTTATAATAATTATTTGACTTTTACTTTTAATTTTAAAAGCACTTTAAGCTACATTTTGTGTATGAAAAAGATGTATTCTGTATTAATGTTACAATATGACCTCAAACTATTTTTCCAGTCATTGGTTGATGATCCGGTTCTGTCGACTGATTGTTATTGATCTTGTTGCAGGAGGTGCTGAGTCAGCAGCCTGAAGCTTCCACCTGTGGTCAGTAACTCAGTGACACATGATAACATATAACATCCTGGACTTCAGACGATCAGTCTTTGTTTACGTCATGTTTCAGGTAAACCTCAGGTGTTCGACTGGTGTCCGCCTCCACAGCAGCACCTGACTCTGACCAGCAGGGGGCGACACACTCAGACTGCTGCTGTGAGTGTGTGTCTCTGAACTCTCCCTCCAGCCAGTGTGTCCCTTTCTGACACGATCAGTGTTAACTGTACCCAGAGAGTGTGTGTGGTCCATACCCCCAGCTGTGTGTGTGTGTGTGTGTGTGTGTGTGTGTCAGTGTGTTTCCATCCAACCCTGCGAGGAAACAGATGCTGCTGTCTCCTCCTGTTACAATCTGATACTTTTTATGTGCTGATACTACTTTTATTATTATTATTATTATAACTACCACTACAACTGGCAGTGTTGTAACAAGTACCCTTAAGTCATACTTGAGTGAAAGTTAAAGTCAAACATATGAAGAGTACTCGAGTATGAGTCTTAAAGAATCTGATATTAAATGCACTTAGTATTATTGATGATAAGCCGCTGTCATCAGTAGTAGAGGTGAAGAAGGTGCTTTCTTCATTGGTCCTGAACTGAACCTCTGCTGCCCTCTAGTGGATGAAGTGTGAACTACAATCCTACTACTGTAAAACTAACAGTAGATATCTGAATATCTTCATTACATGTAATGTAAAGTCAGATCATCATGTTCATGTCTGAACCTTAAAGTCTCTGTCCTCTCCCTGCAGTCGTCCGTCCATCCTCTCGTCCCTCTGCTGCTCTACAGCGACACACACTTCCCTCTGTCCTCGCCCTACAGCCAGCCAATCAGGGCGCCCGCTGCGGGACAGGGCCACGCCCACTCTGAGACACACCCATGTTACCATAGCAACGTTGTCACTAGGTGAGTTTGTGACCATCTCAGGTAAATCTTAGTAGTAGCGGCAGTAGTAGTAGTAGTAGTAGTAGTAGTGGCAGTATGTCTGTGTGTCTCTCGCCCTCAGCAGCAGCAGCAGCAGACAGCCGGTGAAGAAGCCTCTGAACGCCTTCATGCTCTACATGAAGGAGACGAGACACAAGGTGCTGCAGGAGGGACGGGAGAGGGAGAGCGCCGCCATTAACCGCATCCTGGGACGAAGGGTGAGGGAGTGAGCTGTGTCAAAGTGATGTCACCGTGATGTCACAGTGATGTCATGTGGCATGGCGGCTACAGATTTCTGTTTAATCGTGCTTTTATGTGTAAGAAGACTCCTGTTTATGTGTAAGAAGACTCCGCCCCAGAGCCTACAACAGCCAACACGTGTCCACATCACACAGTCTGACATGGTCCAAGTTCACATTTGAACTTACTGGATCTGAACTCTCATTGGCTACATGATGCATCGATCACCTGGAGGCTGGTGTGTGAGTGGCTCAGGAGAGAGGAGGAAGAAGAGGGGGTGGGTCGGACGTCAATCACTCATTGGCTGTTGTAGGCTGTAGGTCGGACACTGAGGCTCGATCTTATTGATGAATTGTGTGTTTTGGACTCAGTGATGATGTCATGGATCTAGAGGACAGATGCTCTGACACATCCGGACTCTTCATCGGTGTCTTCGTCTGTTTCAGTGGCACGCGCTGTCTCACTCTGAGCAGTCCAAATACTACGAGCTGGCCCAGAAGGAGAGGCTGCTTCACATGCAGCTCTACCCTGGATGGTCCGCCAGGGATAACTACGTATGTACTGCACTGTACATGTATACTGTGTACTGTGTGTATTTTGTACTGTGTGTTTCAGACGGCTTCACTTTCTCCTTCTATTCCTTCCAGGGGAAGAGGAAGAGGAAGAGGAGCCAGCAGCACACAGGAAGTAGCCCCAGGTCAGGTTTGACAAATACATATCAAATATAAACAAGTATAAAAAAATAGATAAAAATAGTAGTAAAATATGTACAAGATAAATAACATTTATATATCATACATATATATATTCATCTATATCTATTTTTATATACTTCCACTCTGCGACATTTAGTTACTAGTTACTTTACAGATTACATGCCGCATCAGAACCAAAGTACAACATTTTTAACTTAATTTATTTCAGCATCAGTGATAAGTTAATAAAAACAAATGTAAATATTTGTATAATTTACTTTTACTTGTACTTTTGACACTTGAGTACATTTAATATTAGACTTTTAATCGAGTACTCTTCATATGGGTGACTTTCACTTTTACCACAGTAATATTTTAGCACCATATACTTATTTTTACTCGAGTATGTCTTTTAGGTTCCTCTTGTCCCACTGTGCTGATGTGTTGCGACACTTTCCCATCATGCACCACTGTTATTTAGCAGCAGCTGACCTTTGACTCGACGCGTCTCTGACATGATCTGTTGTTTTTTTCCTGCAGCTGGACTCTGAGTGCTGCATGAGAGCCCTGAAGAGACAACACACACACACACACACACACACACACACACACACACACACACACACACACACACACACACACACACACACACACACACACACACACACACACACACACGTCACCCCAGTAAACGTAGTTGCTGCTGATGAAACTGTAGTTTGTTTTAAATCTTTCATGTTTCCTGTGTTGGTTTGTGAAATTAATCAGTTTTGTATTAAATTATTTTTTTTCTTTAAAACACAAAGTGCGTCCGACTCGTTGGGAGACGTTGTGTAAAACATGTTTGTTGCTCAATAAAGAAAAATGTATATTTCTATGTGATGCTGCTGTTTTGCTGCTTGCTGATTGGCTGAAATCATCCCGACTGACTCAGACACACGATGAGTGTCCGTACTTCTGGCTGAAGTTAGTTTTAGGTTGTTAGCTAACATGCTCAAAATGTCCATGTTCACCTTGTTAGTTTAGCGTGATAGCATGCTAACATTTGTTAATTAGCAGCATATGATTGAACCGATGATGGCACAACAAAAAAGTGGAACATTTCTGTGCACAATCTGATAACAATCCATTAAATAGTTGTTGAGTGGTAGTACATTTTCACCATTAGCTTAGCTTCGCTTACAACACGTCAATCATCACCAGCTCTTGACTGAAAAATAAAGCTTTTATTGTCAAAGCAACATCTCATCTGTTTAACCACATATAATAAACTCAGAACATCACGTAACATCTGTGTACAAGTAACTGGAGCTTTGTGGAACAACAGTCGTCATTACTCCGACTTCACGTCAGCAGCAGGTTCAGGTGGAATCTGACTGTTTCACTCATTCATTTACATTATGCTAAAGAACGGCATAAGTTAAGACAACAGCAAAACAAACCTGTGAGCTCAGTGTCTCAGTACTTTGCACAATCTGACTTGAAAATATAACTTAAACAATCAAATACAGAAAGACTTAAACAACAACACTCATTAAATTCACTCATCGACTCTCACACTGATGAAACTGAAGTTAGCACTTGGAATGTTAAGTCACGTAGCTAGCTGCCCTGAAAAAGACACATCGGTCGACACCAGGTCTGGATCTGCTGCCACGTGGCAAGAGATCCAGACTAGCGGTCGACTGATAGGGCTTTTTTTAAGGGCAGATACAGATACTGATACCACTTATTAGCTAGTAGCTGGTTAGCTTACTAACCACACAGTCAGAATTAACAATCTCCACATTTAAATAGTGTGATTTCTCTTTGTTGACAGGTGGCACATGTACCTTACATGGATGCTACGCAGATCAAAACAATTGTTTATGATTAGCTAGCATGTGGCTAACTGAAACCAATTCAGTTCCATAAGCAATCTCATACTAATGAAGACTCAACTGTAGCTAGCACCAAGCCCCCTGAGGAAGGCTTTGAAGACGTTCATAGTGGCCAAACTGTGTAATTACATCATCACGTGATGGACTGCGGCCCAAAAGACTTTTCCCATAAGCTTCCACTGGGAAAGAAGCGGCCGTTAACAACCTGCATGAAGTAACTCCTTTCACTACCATAATCTGATCCGCTCAGTCCGATAACATCTGAAAAGTCTAGAAGAGCTACAAGATGAAGTTATTTTATTCCATTCAAGTTAGCCGGGCGCTAAACAGGAAGTTAGCCGGCTCGGTCGGCGGAAGTCTCTCCGGAAGATTCGGGTGTTGTTATAATCGGGAAGTTGAGCTTTTTTGGCTTCATTTTAATTGTTAGATCCAAGGCCAGCACTGAGAATGCTACTGCTAGCAAGGCAGCTTTGGTTGTACACAGCTAGCTTACACACTGAACAAAAAGAAATAATCTCTATATTGAAACACGTATTTTTACTTTATTGGGAAGTGTTACATTTATCTTTAATGCATGCTGTTTGTTTTCTTTAAACCTTGTTGGTGTTACCACTGAAGTAGCTAACTGCACTGAACAAATACTTTTTTGTTGTTAAAATTATAATAACGTTTCTGTTGGCTGATGGTTTGTTTTTAGTGGCAGCCATCTTGGCTTCGCAGCTGTCACTAATGCTACACTGATGTTTTTACCAAAAGATCGTTTCTCCCAAGATTTTGTCATTTGAAAACATCCTCGTGGTTCCTCCTGGAATGATTCTGGTACCGTCACAACTACGTTCATAACACCGAGTTACAAAAGCTTTTATAACTCAAAGTTGCTGAATGTCAGTCGCATTATTTTGCTCTTAAATTCAGGTGTTGTTTTCGGCATCAGTATGACAATATTTCTACTAGTTTTCTGCTGTTTGTCTAAACATCCATCCTGTAAACATCCTCAAATCTTCTTCATGTAAGCACGTTTTTTAGATTCTGTAGTATTATACAGCACACGCTGCAAAACCTGTAAACTGTTTCTGTTCGCCTTGATTATATTCTGTTGTTGGCCGGCAGATAAACCTTTCAATACTCCAGACTCACATGAGTCACACGGACAAGTATGCAAACAATAACAGTGGTGACGCAGCTGCTTGTTTCCACATAGGCTCTGTTTTAAGCAAGCACATCACGAGTCTTAGCTAGCAGTAAGTGACGATTGTTGGTGATAATTGGTTGGTATGAATGTGGAACAGCAGGATGTGTTAAGTTTCATCCTGTTAGCTGGAGACCATAAAACCTTCCAGCTCAGAGGCTGAACAAGGTCGTGACAGAATCCCAAATGTTCATAGTTTACAAGACCAGAAGTTGGATTTACTTTCAGAAACTTTACGACATCAGAAACTTGATCCAATTTAAACCTCAAATATTAGAAAATTAGTTTTCAACCACCATCTGTCTTGATCATGATTGTGGCTTGATCAAGTCAAAACCTCTCATGGAAGCTGAGCTCAGATTCAGATTCAGATTCAAAAGGAAGTTGAGCTGCATTATTACTGTTTTGGCGACTATACTTGCAGATTAATAAATACCAAGTGACCATAATAATGTAAACATAGTAACCTCTCCCTCAGTATGCAGGAGAAGGTTGAACATGTTGATTCTTCTAAATAAACTGATGTTAAAGTTTTGTTTCCTACAACAGTTGTCTTCTTCCCTGTCCTCACTCGTCCCTGCCCCCCTCCACTATCCTGTACCGCTGCCTGCAGGACGACGGCAGCGTGATGGGCCACGAGAACACGAGAGGAACCGGCGTCTGAATGTTCCTCTCCAGGAAATTGAAGACCGGGTTCCACCACGTCCTCGACAGGTAGTTGTTGGGAGCTTGACGCAGCGCCTGAGCAGAAACACACAGAAGTAAATAACAGGAAATTACTGGAGATGAAATGAAAAGACGACACCCAGCCGCTCAGTCCACCCTGCTGCCACATGGCAGGAGATCCAGACCAGCAGACTCACGAGCAGCAATAACTGACTAATCACTTTTCCAGCAAAGGTGCAGAACTTTCACAGTTCCACTTCTAACATGTGAATATTTGATGATGTATTGATCACACATGATAATAAACATAACGGTCTTTAGTTTCGGACTCTTGATCTGATATATTTGGGTAATGGTGATGAGATTATATTGAGTCAATCAATAAATTCCAAGAATAGAATCAGCAGATTAATCAATAACACTTCCACAGTTAGTTTTAATTTGCTGATATGTGTGTGTGCTCTTACGTGTGTGTTGGCCATGGTGTGGTACCACCAGAAGGTCCTGGTGGTGGCAAAGTACCCAATCACCACGTCGATGCTGTAGTGCTCGTGTCCGATCAGGATGCAGAGGACTCCCGAGGCGCTGAGCAACCAGCAGGCCCAGTGATACCACCACATCCACCGAGGAGAGTCTGGACAACACAAAACACAATCCATCAATATGATCCAATTTATTGTGTCAAACATCAGAACTGCAGCGTCACTGATGATCCCAGTTATTAAAACTAAAACAGCAGCAGTGAGTCTGAAGTGAAATAACCGACGATAAACGAAGTGAACTCACACTCTTTGATGAAGAGGTAGGACAGCGTCAACATGACGGTGTGTCCGCTGTACAGGAAGTCACCGCACATCAGGTGAGTGCCGGTCAGAGACAAACCTGAACACAACAAACAAACAAACAAACAAACAGCGCTGTGAGTCCGATAACATCGAGTCTATGAAGGAGAAACTGGACGCAGCGTCAGACGTTACCTCCTCCTGAGATCAGCCGCAAAATCCTCCAGATTTTCCCCGTGGAGTCGTTGTACAGCTGCACAGAAACAAGAAAACATCTACTGATGAAGGAACATGTACACCTGCAGCACACTGAAGTATACAGATTAGTGTGTATTTGTACCTTTGGGGCGCACACCATGTGTTTTCCAGGCACAGGCAGCGTGGTGATGTACATGGTGACGCTGCGATACATGTAGAGAGTCCCGATCAGGAAGAAGCAGCGACGACCAACTATAGCTCTGAAGACAAAGACAGACAGGAAGAGATACCAAGGTTTATTACACCTACAGACTCATCGGCCACTGTTTCTTTATCTTTTATATGAAATGACGCTGAACAACATGATGGTTTGTCTGTCTGAACATCAGATTCAGGCTTCTAATAGCTAAAAAACTGGTATTCTTATTTTATGCTATTAAACTGACACAGGACCACGTTTTACTTTTACCGCCAGTTAAATTTGGTTTCACCCAAAAGGGGGCGGGGCATGACACAAGGTCAGAGTACCCGGATAGGCTGCTCTCATCTATGTTACTAGATGTGTTACTATGTTACTAACTTTTGAACCTCTAATCCTCCATTTGCTTTAAAAACTCATATAAAGTGCATTGATTCATCAAGGAAGACCCGGTAGTTTCTGTTGTTCATGTTTAATGGATCATATGTTTCTCTGTTCTGATCCATTTCCTTCATCTACATGACCGAAACTTCAATCACAAGATGTCTGACACCTGATGCTGGTTCAATAAACTAAATAACAGAGTCAGACGCCACAAAACTTGCAGTGCTGACGTACTTGTGCTTGAGGAGGAGCCACTGGACGAGCCAGAGTCCACACAGGATCAGCCCGTTGACCTCGGTGACGGTGAAGGCCCAGGGCACTCGGTCCACGTAGTCGAAGAACTTGTCGGGCAGCGGCGGGCTCACCGACTTGTCCGGCACCCTCTCGTGGACGATGGTGATGATGACGGTGGTGAAGACGAGGTTGAACAGGGCGTAGAGGAAGGCCACGCCCGTCTTCCACCACTCCTTGGGGAGGCGGTTGGCCCGTTCCTCCTGCATGGGGATCTTGACGTACTCGCAGTGTTTCCTCAGCCCGCTGCTCAGAGAGTGGATCAGCTGGTTCTGTTTCAGCAGGCTGCTCAGTTTGCCGCCCGTCCTGCCATCATGTGCGTCCGTGGTGGGTGACGGCGTGGAGGTGAGCTGGGTCGGTTTACCGTTGGCGACCCTCGGAGGGCGAGGAGGTGAAGGGGGATTCATCGTGGTGACGTTCACTTCCACATGAGGGCGCACGTCGTCGGTGTCCTGGATCAGCTCTGACGCCGCCATTGATTGGCCTGTTGTTGACTGTTCGACCAATAAGGAAGAGTTTCCCTCGTTCTGTCCAATGAAAAACAGCTGAATGAAAAAGCTTCAGTTGTCTCTGGAGGTTTCCTTTATATACAGCTTCTCCGGTTCAAGCGTGATCAATAATCCAGTCAGCAAAGTTCTTTGTCTGCTCACAAGTCCAGGGTCATTGATTGGTCTGAACTGGTGAGGTCACAGAGGGGGCAGGTGATTGATCGATCAGCTCCAATCAGGATGATTCAGCACAAACCTGGAAACAAAACAAGACAAACATATTTTTACTTTTCATCAAACTGCCTGAGGACTTAAAGGTCCAAACATTCAGAGCCTCAATAGATTCAAATGAAAAACACTAAATCGGATAAATTCCTTATGCAGTTCTGAACTGCACACCTGCTGTGACCTGAGCACTCAACTGCTCTGCGGTTGGAAGGAGGAATTTTCTTATGTGTGCAGTTCATTCCTTACACACACACACACACACACACACACACACACACACACACACACACACACACACACACACACACACACACACACACACACACACACACACACACACACACACACCTCGACTGTTTGACATTGAGTAACCTGAGGGAGGCACACCCTGTGAGACAGACACACCCACACACTAGATTTCTGGTAGATAGTGAGTCAGACAGCACAGACGTCCTTATCGTCAGACCTGACCTGAATCCTCCGTCAGCTGGTGTCACCTTCAGACTGACTATATCTGACTCGTGAGACAATAAACATCGATCCTCACTGGGGTTCAGGTCTGGACTCTGTGGTTCTGGTAATGAAGTCTCTCTTTCACAGTCTGAGCCTGATGAATCGTGACAGTGTCGTCTTGAAAATGTCCATCAGGGAAGAAAAAATCCATTGTGGGAAAAACCTGGAGACTCAGATAATGTGTTGGACAGCTCTTAACTCAGTTTTTTATAGTTTCAGCGTCTCCTCAGTTGTTTTCAGGTCAATAATTTGACTCTTGTGAAACAGAGATGTCTTCTGACAGTTTGGTTCAGAAGTGAGAAGCTCCTCACTGCATCAGTTAGTTAATAATCAATAATCACTGCAGTAATTATCCGGTGGAAGGCTCGTACACATCTGTGTAGTTAAATCCAGGCAGTGTTGGTTTGTGTTGCAGGTGAAACTGTGACAGCGTGTGATGTTTCTGCAGTCGAGTCTCCCTCTCCTGCTAAATGCCTCCTCGCCCTGCTGCCTCTGCAACAACACTTCACACACTAGTGAATGTGTGCTAACACACACACACACGTGTGTGTTGGACTGTTTGTGTCTCGTGTTAAAGCTCGCTGCTCAAACACACAAGTTAAATACGTTCAGAGACACTTTCTGTTCAAACCCGTCCGGCTGGATTATTGTGATGCGTCAATTCAAAGTCTCAACAGAAGCTTCAAATGAAAATCACTAAATCGAATGAATTCCTTATGCAGTTCTGAACTGCACACCTGCCGTGACCCGACTGACCTGCTCTGTGGTTGTAAGAAGAAGACGTCTTCGAGTTCCTCATTTTGTTCGACCAACAGTCCAAAAGTTAACGCTCAATTTCCAGTGACATGACAAACACAGCCTGAAACAAGAAAACTAAAACTAAACTAACAACTGGAGTTTTGTTGTTTCACCAGTTTCTTCTCTGTGCTTTGGTTGGTAATAAAACAGTGTTAAAGTTTGATAAACTGTCTGAATTACGTTTATAAAACCTGATTTATGTTTTTAGCTCTTCAACATGAGGCTGTCACACTTCCTGTTGACGGCCCTGCAGGACGACAGCGACTCTAACGAAGTTAAGATCACGAGCATTCAATTCCCTCCTAATTAGACCCAACTCATGAACACAAGACAGACGGACCGGGAGACCAGAACCAGGGGACCAGGACCGGGAGGAGACCAGGACCGGGAGACCAGGACCGGGCTCCGAGCTACAAATACAGACTATTTCTTATTTATCAGTCTGTAGTTCTGGTGAGGAAACGTTAATGAGCAGTGAAAGATGTTCATTGGCTGATTTTAAACAAACTCTCTTTGTTTTCATGACTGAATAAACAAACTGACCTGAAAGGACGACACAGTTTATACTGGCGGACCCTGCCACCTCAGCCTGCCAGCAGCTTGTTTATTAACTCATGAACAATAATAGTTTGTATTTGTACCTGTTTCATATTGTTGGATCCAAAACTAAAAGATATTCAGTTTAAAACATATAAACACAGAAAATGAGGTGAATGAATCTGATAATTGCTCCAGCTGTGAATAAAAGTATTAAAACACACCTGTGTATATTAATAAAGTGCATCACTGCTCATGAAGGTGAATTATTAAGTTAATAATCTATCACACAGTCGATTATCGATGAGCCAACAGGACCTGCTCAGCCTGGCAGGAGCAGAAAGCCCTCCACGTCCTTCATTCTGACTCGACACAAACAGGAAGTGAACTCACCTGTCGGAGGTGTTGGGCTCCACCTCAGCCTCTACCTGTCCGCAGCAGCAGCAGCAGCAGCTCGAGCCGCCATGTTCCTGTCGGGCAGCACGCGCACCGCTCGGGCTGAAGGTCTCCACGTCTTCTCCTCCAAAGCTTCACGTTCAAACTTCCTGCTCTCCTCGACCCGCGCCCTCCTCATCAACTGTGAGCGCGCGCCCGGCTCCTCCGCCTGTGTGCGGGACGAGCCCCGCCCCCTCCCGTCCGACGTTTAGAATCCAAATATGGTTCGGCAGCTTCCGGCCACGCTGACGACGACGGCTCACCTGAGTTCGGGGTTTTCCGTGAACAAGATGGCGGATGATTGTTTTTACAATAAAAGACAGAAAGTTGAAAATAGGTGAACAGATTACAGCAGATGTTATCATTGCTTCGATGTTACGTCACATTTTTTAGATAAAATTATTTATGATCTTTACCTTTATTTAATTAAACCTGTGTCTGGTAGTGAAGCAGACAGAGTGTTCTGATCCAGTTGAACTGGGTTATCAGTCACATGATGTTTGTCAGTTTGTTGTATTAAAGTCAAACCTCATGTGGTTTTGTGTCAAAGCGCTCAGTGAACTACATCGTCTCATCAGCACCAGAACCAACACCAGCATGGAGCCATCAGTGTGAGCAGATGTATTGTGACGTTCATCTGAGGGTCCGTGAGGTCCACAGGAAGTGGTCGACTGGTTTTAAACCAGGTAGATCCGACATGGTGACTAATAAAGGTTTACTCATGTTGGTCCTGTCTGCAGTGTGAAGCACTTCCTGTGGACAGTCTGAAGAGGCAGTAAGTCACTGTGATGTCACTGTGATGTCACTGTGATGTCACCGATACTCACACGTCGGCTCACTCCCTGTCTGGCAGCTCGCCAAACTGACTGTGTCACTGTATATTTGATAAGTGTGGAAATCATTGACGATTTGAATGAGCGGAGGAGTTTACACTCAACGTCCGACCGTGATGTCACAAGTGAGTGTTGTTAAAGGAGCAGTTCACCCAGAAAGTGTAAATTCACAGTATGAACACTGGAGCTGCCAAGATGAAAGCGTTGTGATCTCTGGCTCCTGCAGACTCGGACACATCTGATGTTTCTTTGGTTGTTTCTCCGTTTTAAATCATCTCCAGCTGCTTCAGGTGTTCGGCAGAATGTTTTACTGTGAAGCTCCAGAGATGTTTGTGGACGAAGAGGAGATAAAGACTGAATTTACTTTTATGGCTGATTATTATTATTTTTTTTTATTAAAAATGTGACAGTTTTATCCTGAAGAAATAAATCAAAATAGTCATTTAACCTCTGCTGACTTTAACTGCACTCACTTTTAAAAACAAAACATCTCAACATCTTGTTTCCAGCAGAGTGAAAACCATCCTGAAGTTATTTCTAACATTTTAAGAGACATTATAGAGAAGTATCGACAGAGACACCAGCATGACAACACACCGGAGGCACAGTAAGGTTTGTGTCAGGGTTGTAGTTGTGTTTCAATCCACCAGAGGGGGCTGACCGTGCACTCAAACACAACTGACTGCTGTAGTGACACAACATCCTCTATATACACACATATATATACTTCTTTACATACTGAACACTAGTATGACACTGAGGAGATACCAGATACCAGATAGATGATGTCAACCTGAGTTAGTGTAAGAATCTATCAAACAGTCGATTAATTGATTCCTCAACATAAACCAGCAGAGACCAGCAGAGACCAGCAGAGTCCAGCAGAGACCAACAGAGTCCATCAGAGACCAGCAGAGTCCATCAGAGACCAGCAGAGACCAGCAGAGACCTGGTAGTCGTCCTTCCTCAGTCTCTGACTCTCCTGGAAGTCAACGGTCGAGTCGTTTTGATACATTTTGATGCCGAACTCTTAAATATTAAATCTTTTAGTCACTGGCGTTATTCAGGCGCCGTTTTGTGAGACCAGATTAATCACAGCGCTGTTTGACAGTGAAGAGTGAGACGACACAGATGTGAGTCAGATATAACAAAGAAAAACAGAATAAAACAAACACGTGACAGCAGCAGAAGCAGACTGAAGACTTCAGAGGTGATCAAGTCTCGTATCAGATTCAGATCATGTCATCAGATTTTAAAGGGGAGGTGTTTGACCTTTGACCTCCAGGCAGCTGGAGATGGACGCAGACAGCTGACAGAGTGTGTGTCTCAGCTGAAGACACACTCAGAGCTTTCTGTCTCCGACCGGCCGGCCGACAACATGGACAACCTGTTTAACCCCAGGTACGACCACAAACCTTCTCCTGAGTGTGTTTGATTTGTTTTATGAAGGCGTCCTCAGTGTGTGTTAGTGTTAAACAAAGATCACGACGAGCTGGACTCATTAAAGAGGTTAAGTCAGAGCTGAAGTCTGTTTGTTCAGCCAAAGTTGTGTAAAAATGTCCTTTGTATGTTGGAATTCATCTTTTTGTGTGTTTTCTTTACTATCTTTATCCTATGTTATTTATACTTACTGAAGTCCATTTAATCTTTAATCTGTCCTTTGGACGGAGAAAGATTCATTTATTGTTTTAAAGAACTCTGAGGAGATTTAGCACATTGAAGACGCTCGTTTCTCTTAAAATTATTTTTTCTGTTGTTGTTTTGTTTTTCTTTGCTCCATTATTTCATTTTGTGTAAAGACCAGCGATCTACTCAACTTCTGTAATGTAAGGTGCTCGTATTGTACTCTAAGGCTGTATATACTTTCCAGATCAAGATTTTAAATGTTAAATATATAAGGTTTTTTTCAGAAATATGCAGTTATATATAAAACTGCCCAAAACTAAACACAACTTTGGTTGAATTTTCTGCTCTACTTTGACATTCAGATGCAGAATTCTGAATAACATTCAAATAATAAATATTTCATGAATAACTTTGACTTTTTGGAGATATTTTGCATAAGAAGTACATTTACTTGTAATACTTTAAGTCCATTGTCTGCTAGCACTACATGTACTTGTACCACAGTATTGTTTCATTGTGATATCACTGTGTTGACTTGACTTTACTACTGGAGTCGTCGGTTTGTCTTGTTGCAGCTGATGTTATTTATAGCAGCAGGCCGACTGCAGCTGTTGTGTCTCTCTGCATTTCAGTAGTTTAACAGCTGCTGCACGTGTGTGTGTGTGTGTGTGTGTGTGTATTAATTACATTGTGAGGACGTTTGTTCACACACGTATAGTGTGAGGACCCAAATACGATCTGGGGACAAAAGGTCCCCACAAGGCCAAGTGTTATGAGACTATTAATCTATACTAAAATATTTGTATATTTATTATGATATCATTTTTTAAAAATCAAATTAACATAAAAATAAAGGTTTTCAACATGTCTTTTCCCAGCCTGTGTGCTGCCTTCTCTTCGTCAGGTTAGGTTGGACACGTTAGCTTCTCGTGCAGTAAAGTTCACCAGCAGCATCAATTGAAACATTTTATCTGAGTGTTTTAGGGGGATTTTCCCTTTAATAATAAGCTTGTGTAGATAAGAGTGTCAGTGTCAGCTCAGTGTGTTTGTGTATGTAAATGTTAACCAGCTGACGGTAAGGCAGCAGATTTCTGTTTATCATTATGCAAATAGGCTGGTTTCAGTGTGTGTGTGTGTGTGTGTGTGTGTGTGTGTGTGTGTGTGTGTGTGTGTGTGTGTGTGCAGTACTTTGATGGTAATAATCTTTATGTTCCTTCATCACAGATAACATCCATCAAAACTTCAGTGTCGGCTCTTTCTATGCTTTCATGTCTCAGTTCAAACGCCAAAGTCTCGACTTTATTTTGGAAAGAAGAATTCAGATCTTTTACTTCAACGAAACGACGATATAAAATACTTTAATACTCCATTACAAGTCGAGATGGAGCTACTTTTATCTACTTTATAGTCGTAAGCGTTGATCCATTCTCAATCTGCCAAAATCTGACTGTAAAAATATTATTATGCATCGCAGTCATTATTAGATAAAACTCTATTTATAATTTAAATCAACTGAGACATTTCTAGAAGTGTCTGTGGTGACAGAACCAGAGAGACACTGTCAGGAAGTGAAAGAGGGTTTATATTTGTACCCTCTAAAGTACACCTTTTGTACCCTTGACATTTGGTACTTACTGTATTTGTATCCATGTTGTTTGTACGTTAAATTGGACCCTTAACTAAAGAGGACAAACGTTGATCTTGTAAAAAGGGTACACTTAGAGAACGCGGTACCTGTATGTACCTTTTTGGCCCTTAAAAGCTGCACACAGTCACCTTGAGGTCCAATATTTGGTCCCAGGCCGACAGGTGTGTGTTGTAATCCACCTGTCCATCTGCAGTCAAACAGGAAGTGCTTTGAAGCGCCTTGAAACAACAGGATTCATTTCATCTCTGCTCTGATACATAAATCAAGCCCCAAACAAACTTCCCCTCTCAATT
The DNA here is from genome assembly GCF_965226575.1 of Pagrus pagrus. Classification (NCBI taxonomy): domain Eukaryota; kingdom Metazoa; phylum Chordata; class Actinopteri; order Spariformes; family Sparidae; genus Pagrus; species Pagrus pagrus. The sequence goes on from NC_140204.1 coordinate 1,471,164, forward strand.
AATTCTGACATTTAATGGCACTAACGTCGACATCCTTCCTCGGAGATATCATCTATATAAACGTTTGATCGGCGTGTTGATGACATCACTGACTGTCAGTCGGACCATAAAGTCATTCTCACTCTTTAATTTACATTTAAACGCGTCACATTTGCATGAGACATGTTGATAAAAAGATACAGAAACATTTGTGACATCTTCTCTCAGCTGATTAAATCTCCGGTTCATTCCTCCTTCATGTCATCAAAGTCCTGTAAACACTGAGGACCCGTTGTTACAGACGAGCGGAGGTGGACTCAGTGTTTACGTCGTTGATGCTCGGTGCTCGCACAGTGTTTACCTGATGTTGAATTTATAATATCACTGTCTTGTTGCTGCTTTTTTTTCATAATTCTACAAAATGTCTGTAATTCTTTATTTCTGGGCACTGAACAAAAAAACAACAGCAGCATGATGCTGATGTCCCGATGTAGGATTTTGGATAGCATGCCACAAACAGCAGAGGTGTGATGTGTGACACAGCAGCGTCAGTGTCTTGTGTTGGTGTCAATGGCATAAAAAAGATCTCTAGATATTAGGATAATATCTTTATCATGAATACTTTAGTCCATGATAATCGTGTGTTGAGAAATATGTCAGTATGTAACCCTCTTGACTTTCTGTCTCTCAGCCTGGAAGCTGCTCTCAAGAAGCTCGATCCAGAGGACGGCGAGCAAATCGTGGAGTATTTCAAAACTCACGCCCTGCTGTCGAGAGAGAAAGCACGTAAGAGCCAATACACACACGTTACACACCAATTAAATACATGATCAATAATAATCGTGATGATCCCAAACATGAAAACCCCTCTTCTGTAAATGACCCAAGACCTTTGATTAGCTGTTTTAATCCTAATCAATCAGAAACCTGCAGGAAACACTGAGAATACAATATCAATAAAGGACCGTTCAAATATCAATTAATCAAATTAATATTATAATATTTGATATTCATATTGTCTTTATTTCATGCTCAAATTTAGGCTTGTACATGTGTGACTGAGACAAAAAATGAATGTTCAAGCAGGTAATGCGCCCCCTTGTGGAGGATTTTACATCTATGTGTGTGTTTTAGTGCTGCAGGCGTCGGTCAGAGATCAGAAGAAGCTGCTGGTGGAAAACGGCAAACTGAAGAAAGACATCGAGCAGCTGAGAGTTCAGCTGCAAGACAAACAGAGGAGACGCACCGGTACACACACACACACACACACACACACACACACACACACACACACACACACTGAACCCTACTCTGGTCTTAAAGCCTTAAAACAAGTCTTAACCCTTAAACAGCTCTTTCAAGTCATATATGAGACTTGGGGGTACCTCGATATTTTTTGGAAAGTGAGAACTTAAATTCACGTGAAGACGTTTTGATAAGTGTGTCCCCACTTTTCAAAAAGTCTTCACTTTGCATATAAGTTGTTCATATTTCATCCACAATCTCCTCACTTTTGAACACTGTCCTGCCTCTCGCGGTGTGACACTGCAGCCGGTCCTCAGAGACAGAAACAGAAACACTCGAACAACTGGAGCTGATTTCCCTCCGAGCTGGTTCAGTGTCGACTGCGGTCGGATTTAAATAACAGAACCAGACTGAATTATTTTCACTAAGTAAGAACTTTATTAAGTCAAAACCTTTTGGAGATTCGTCCGAGAGATAAAAACTAACTTCCAGATTCATTTAATTAAATTCCTGCTTTTATTTGCTGATAAAAGTTAAAGACAGTTTTTCTCTTTCAGTCAAGGCTTTGTTCTCCCCGCCTCCCTCCACCATAAGCCCCGCCCCTACAACACCTGTCAATCAACCCCCCTCCCCTGCAGGAGCAACAGCTGCTGTTCCAACAAACCCTCCTCCCCCCTCCTCACACGACCAGAGAGAGAGACACAGCAGGAGGAGGCGAGGAGAGAGGAAAGGTGAGAGGAAACTATGAGGAAAGGAAGAAAGGAAGCAGGCGAGGAAACGACTGACATCACCTCTCTCTCTCTCTCTCTCTCTTAGCTCGTCCCACCCCTGACGCTCTCTCCTTGGGGGTGGAGCCTCGGGTCGACGTGTCGCGACTGGACCTGCGGGTTGGACGGATCATCAGCGTCCGGCGCCACCCGCTGGCCGAGGCCCTGTCCGTCCAGGAAGTGGACCTGGGAGAGAACGCCCCCCGCATGGTCGTCAGCAAGCTGGGGGCAAAAACACACCTGGAGGAGGTAACAACACTTTATTATAAACATGTTACAACTTTATTATAAAACTTTATGAAATATTTTGAGCTTAAAAAAAAAGTACTTACAGGTATTTCCCCTCTCTCTCTCTGCAGCTCCAGGGCGCCCTAGCTGTGTTGCTATGCAACGTCAAGGCCTGTAAAGTGAGGGGCGTGGTCTCTAAGGCCCGCCTCCTCTGTTGCTCCACCTCGGATGATGTCAGCGAGATGCTGGTCCCGCCCACAGGCTCCGCCCCTGGAGACAGAGTTACCTTCAACAACTACCCTGGTAACCATGAACATAAGTAGCGGACATGGCCGCCGTGATGGCCTGCTGAGATCCGCACTCACTCTCCAGGTAATCTTGACACCTTCTCTGTGTGTGCTCAGGTGACCCGGACAGAGAGCTGCAGTCCAAGCAGAGGATCTGGGAGCTTCTTCAGCCCGACCTGCAGGTCGACTGCCGCGGCATGGCCAACTACAAGGGCTGCAGATTTGAGGTGAAGGGGAAGGGACTGTGCAGGGCGCCGTCCCTCACCAACTGCATCATCAGATAGACAGCGAGGGGCCACGGCGTACAGGACGACACGTCCCCAAGAGATGGTGTACCAGCTAACAAAGACCTAGCTCGTTAGCGGCTAGTGCTGTTAGCTTACAAAAGAAGACAAAATGAATTGAAATTGATTTAATTTCAGTTGCATCATTCTTGTTTATTGATTAAAAACTCATTTAACAACAATCGTCTGTTTTCTTCAGTGTTCTTGATCATATATGACCTGAGGAGAGGAGTAATCTAATGTAGCTAAGTACATTTACCCACCTTCTGGTACAATTTGAGGTAGTTCACCTGAGTATTTCCATGTTCTGCTACTTTATACTTCCACTCCACTACATTTATTTGATAACTTCAGTCACTAGTTACTTTACAGATTACATGCTGCATCAGAGACAAAGTAAAACATCCAAAATATTATATATTATATTTTTTAATCATCAATTGTAATTTAAAATGAGTGATGAAAAATAAAGTAAATATATAGATTTAACATCAGATACTTTAAGACTTTTACTCTACTAAAAGTTTGTAGTTCCTGTGTGTGGTTCCTCTTTAAAGTTCAGAGTGAGACCTCTGTCCTGACTGTCAGAGCTCTGTGATGGTTCCTGGCTGAGAGGCGGAGCAGTTGCTCTCTCAGCGGTCGTCCTCTGATCGACGGCCAATCACAGCTGTTGTCCAAGAACAAGACTCCTCCTCCCACCTGTTCAGCTAGAGCTCTCAGCCAATCAGTGGTCTGTGTCAGGTAGACTGACTGGCTAAGCCCCACCTCCTTCAGGTGGTCGGTGTGGGTGAACACGAGCAAAGCGTGACGACGCCACTCTGGACCGAAGAGCTTCTGAAAACACACAAAATACACAAAATATACAAAATCAACTAAAAAAATCACATTACAGTGTGTGTTTATGTGTGTGTGTGTGCGTGTGTGTGTGTGTACCTCCACATCTTCCTCCAGGTGTGTGTTGCCGTGTGTCAGGTCAGCCCTCACAACGAGCACAAGCACGTGCACGCCATCGGGGCAGAGCTCATGCACGATGCGTGGGCGGGGCACCACAGGGGGCGTGTCGACCACCCTCAGCATGAGGTCAGACTCCGCCCCCTGTCTCCTGAAATATCCCTGGAAATTTCGTCTGAGCACCTGACAGTCCGTCGTCACGCAGAGTCCAGAGGTGCAGCTACCTGTTGGGAATTCTTCTCCACCTGTCGAACACACGATTTATAAATAAATGGTTTTAATTACGGTCTGAATGATAATCAATCCCATTTCCACCACACAGGATGTAAACACTGGCTAGCTAGCATGCTATTTCTTAACTGTATGTAATGGGTTGTGCAGTGGAGCTGATACGGTGCATTATGAGCAGCAGTTGCCCTGTTAAACACACCGCCCTCTTCAGCTGTTGCAGCTGCAGTGTCTCTGGGC